>NW_026598464.1:0-25315 GCF_029784155.1 Uranotaenia lowii | reverse complement strand
TCTCATTTCTTTGTCATTTTTGTCATTTGTGTCATTTTTGTCATTTTTGTCATTTTTGTCATTTTTGTCATTTTTGTCATTTTTGTCATTTTTGTCATTTTTGTCATTTTTGTCATTTTTGTCATTTTTGTCATTTTTGTCATTTTTGTCATTTTTGTCATTTTTGTCATTTTTGTCATTTTTGTCATTTTTGTCATTTTTGTCATTTTTGTCATTTTTGTCATTTTTGTCATTTTGTCATTTTTGTCATTTTTGTCATTTTTGTCATTTTTGTCATTTTTGTCATTTTTGTCATTTTTGTCATTTTTGTCATTTTTGTCATTTTTGTCATTTTTTGTCATTTTTGTCATTTTTGTCATTTTTGTCATTTTTGTCATTTTTGTCATTTTTGTCGTTTTTGTCATTTTTGTCATTTTTGTCATTTTTGTCATTTTTGTCATTTTTGTCATTTTTGTCATTTTTGTCATTTTTGTCATTTTTGTCATTTTTGTCATTTTGTCATTTTTGTCTTTTTTGTCATTTTTGTCATTTTTGTCATTTTGTCATTTTGCTCATTTTTGTCATTTTGCTCATTTTTGTCATTTTTTTCATTTTTTTCATTTTGTCATTTTTGTCATTTTTGTCATTTTTGTCATTTTTGTCATTTTTTTCATTTTTGTCATGTTTGTCATTTTTGTCATTTTTGTCATTTTTGTCATTTTTGTCATTTTTGTCATTTTTGTCATTTTTGTCATTTTTGTCATTTTTGTCATTTTTGTCATTTTTTGTCATTTTTGTCATTTTTGTCATTTTTGTCATTTTTGTCATTTTTGTCATTTTTGTCATTTTTGTCATTTTTGTCATTTTTGTCATTTTTGTCATTTTTGTCATTTTTGTCATTTTTGTCATTTTGTCATTTTTGTCATTTTTGTCATTTTTGTCATTTTTGTCATTTTTGTCATTTTTGTCATTTTTGTCATTTTTGTCATTTTTGTCATTTTTGTCATTTTTGTCATTTTTGTCATTTTTTGTCATTTTTGTCATTTTTGTCATTTTTGTCATTTTTGTCATTTTGTCATTTTTGTCATTTTGTCATTTTGTCATTTTTGTCATTTTTGTCATTTTTGTCATTTTTGTCATTTTTGTCATTTTTGTCATTCTGTCATTTTTGTCATTTTTTTCATTTTTTTCATTTTTGTCATTTTTGTCATTTTTGTCATTTTTGTCATTTTTGTCATTTTTGTCATTTTTGTCATTTTTTGTCATTTTTTTCATTTTTGTCATTTTGTCATTTTTGTCATTTTGTCATTTGTCATTTTTGTCATTTTTGTCATTTTGTCATTTTTGTCATTTTTGTCATTTTGTCATTTTTGTCATTTTGTCATTTTTGTCATTTTTGTCATTTTTGTCATTTTTGTCATTTTTGTCATTTTTGTCATTTTTGTCATTTTTGTCATTTTTGTCATTTTTGTCATTTTTGTCATTTTTGTCATTTTTGTCATTTTTGTCATTTTGTCATTTTTGTCATTTTTGTCATTTTTGTCATTTTTGTCATTTTTGTCATTTTTGTCATTTTTGTCATTTTTGTCAGTTTTGTCATTTTTGTCATTTTTGTCATTTTGTCATTTTTGTCATTTTTGTCATTTTTGTCATTTTTGTCATTTTTGTCATTTTTGTCATTTTTGTCATTTTTGTCATTTTTGTCATTTTTGTCATTTTTGTCATTTTTGTCATTTTTGTCATTTTTGTCATTTTTGTCATTTTTGTCATTTTTGTCATTTTTGTCATTTTTGTCATTTTTGTCATTTTTGTCATTTTTGTCATTTTTGTCATTTTTGTCATTTTTTCATTTTTGTCATTTTTGTCATTTTTGTCATTTTTGTCATTTTTGTCATTTTTGTCATTTTGTCATTTTTGTCATTTTTGTCATTTTTGTCATTTTTGTCATTTTTTGTCATTTTTGTCATTTTTGTCATTTTTGTCATTTTTGTCATTTTGTCATTTTTGTCATTTTGTCATTTTTGTCATTTTTGTCATTTTTGTCATTTTTGTCATTTTTGTCATTTTTGTCATTTTTGTCATTTTTGTCATTTTTGTCATTTTGTCATTTTTGTCATTTTTGTCATTTTTGTCATTTTTGTCATTTTTGTCATTTTTGTCATTTTGTCATTTTTTGTCATTTTTGTCATTTTTGTCATTTTTGTCATTTTTGTCATTTTTGTCATTTTTGTCATTTTTGTCATTTTTGTCATTTTTGTCATTTTTGTCATTTTTGTCATTTTGTCTTTTTGTCATTTTTGTCATTTTTGTCATTTTTTTTTGTCATTTTTGTCATTTTTGTCATTTTTGTCATTTTTGTCATTTTTGTCATTTTTGTCATTTTTGTCATTTTTGTCATTTTTGTCATTTTTGTCATTTTTGTCATTTTTGTCATCTTTGTCATTTTTGTCATTTTTGTCATTTTTGTCATTTTTGTCATTTTTGTCATTTTTGTCATTTTTGTCATTTTTGTCAGTTTTTGTCATTTTTGTCATTTTTGTCATTTTTGTCATTTTTGTCATTTTTGTCATTTTTGTCATTTTTGTCATTTTTGTCATTTTTGTCATTTTTGTCATTTTTGTCATTTTTGTCATTTTTGTCATTTTTGTCATTTTTGTCATTTTTGTCGTTTTTGTCATTTTTGTCATTTTTGGTCATTTTTGTCATTTTTGTCATTTTTGTCATTTTTGTCATTTTGTCATTTTTGTCATTTTTGTCATTTTTGTCATTTTTGTCATTTTTGTCATTTTTGTCATTTTTGTCATTTTTGTCATTTTTGTCATTTTTGTCATTTTGTCATTTTTGTCATTTTTGTCATTTTTGTCATTTTGTCATTTTTGTCATTTTTGTCATTTTTGTCATTTTTGTCATTTTGTGTCATTTTTGTCATTTTTGTTCATTTTTGTCATTTTTGTCATTTTTGTCATTTTTGTCATTTTTGTCATTTTTGTCATTTTTGTCATTTTTGTCATTTTTGTCATTTTTGTCATTTTTGTCATTTTTGTCATTTTTGTCATTTTTGTCATTTTTGTCATTTTTGTCATTTTTGTCATTTTTGTCATTTTGTCATTTTTGTCATTTTTGTCATTTTTGTCATTTTTTGTCATTTTTGTCATTTTTGTCATTTTTGTCATTTTTGTCATTTTTGTCATTTTTGTCATTTTTGTCATTTTTGTCATTTTTGTCATTTTTGTCATTTTGTCATTTTTGTCATTTTTGTCATTTTGTCATTTTTGTCATTTTTGTCATTTTTGTCATTTTTGTCATTTTGTCATTTTTGTCATTTTTGTCATTTTTGTCATTTTTGTCATTTTTGTCATTTTTGTCATTTTTGTCATTTTTGTCATTTTTGTCATTTTTGTCATTTTTGTCATTTTTGTCATTTTTGTCATTTTTGTCATTTTTGTCATTTTTGTCATTTTTGTCATTTTTGTCATTTTTGTCATTTTGTCATTTTTGTCATTTTGTCATTTTTGTCATTTTTGTCATTTTTGTCATTTTTGTCATTTTTGTCATTTTTGTCATTTTGTCATTTTTGTCATTTTTGTCATTTTTGTCATTTTTGTCATTTTGTCATTTTTGTCTTTTGTCATTTTGTCATTTTTGTCATTTTTGTCATTTTTGTCATTTTTGTCATTTGTCATTTTTGTCATTTTTGTCATTTTGTCATTTTTGTCATTTTTGTCATTTTTGTCATTTTTGTCATTTTTGTCATTTTTGTCATTTTTGTCATTTTTGTCATTTTTGTCATTTTTGTCATTTTTGTCATTTTTGTCATTTTTGTCATTTTTGTCATTTTTGTCATTTTTGTCATTTTTGTCATTTTTGTCATTTTTGTCATTTTTGTCATTTTTGTCATTTTTGTCATTTTTGTCATTTTGTCATTTTTGTCATTTTTGTCATTTTTGTCATTTTTGTCATTTTTGTCATTTTTGTCATTTTTGTCATTTTTGTCATTTTTGTCATTTTTGTCATTTTTGTCATTTTTGTCATTTTTGTCATTTTTGTCATTTTTGTCATTTTTGTCATTTTTGTCATTTTTGTCATTTTTGTCATTTTTGTCATTTTTGTCATTTTTGTCATTTTTGTCATTTTTGTCATTTTTGTCATTTTTGTCATTTTTGTCATTTTTGTCATTTTTGTCATTTTTGTCATTTTGTTTGTCATTTTTGTCATTTTTGTCATTTTTGTCATTTTTGTCATTTTTGTCATTTTTGTCATTTTTGTCATTTTTGTCATTTTTGTCATTTTTGTCATTTTTGTCATTTTTGTCATTTTTGTCATTTTTGTCATTTTTGTCATTTTTGTCATTTTTGTCATTTTTGTCATTTTTGTCATTTTTGTCATTTTTGTCATTTTTGTCATTTTTGTCATTTTGTCATTTTTGTCATTTTTGTCATTTTTGTCATTTTTGTCATTTTTGTCATTTTGTCATTTTTGTCATTTTTGTCATTTTTGTCATTTTTGTCATTTTTGTCATTTTTGTCATTTTTGTCATTTTTGTCATTTTGTCATTTTTGTCATTTTTGTCATTTTTGTCATTTTTGTCATTTTTGTCATTTTTGTCATTTTTGTCATTTTTGTCATTGTTTTGTCATTTTGTCATTTTTGTCATTTTTGTCATTTTTGTCATTTTTGTCATTTTTGTCATTTTGTCATTTTTGTCATTTTTGTCATTTTGTCATTTTTGTCATTTTTGTCATTTTTGTCATTTTTGTCATTTTTGTCATTTTTGTCATTTTGTCATTTTTGTCATTTTGTCATTTTGTCATTTTTGTCATTTTTGTCATTTTTGTCATTTTTGTCATTTTTGTCATTTTTGTCATTTTTGTCATTTTTGTCATTTTTGTCATTTTGTCATTTTGTCATTTTTGTCATTTTTGTCATTTTTGTCATTTTTGTCATTTTTGTCATTTTTGTCATTTTTGTCATTTTTGTCATTTTTGTCATTTTTGTCATTTTTGTCATTTTGTCATTTTTGTCATTTTTGTCATTTTTGTCATTTTTGTCATTTTTGTCATTTTTGTCATTTTTGTCTTTTGTCATTTTTGTCATTTTTGTCATTTTTGTCATTTTTGTCATTTTCTTTGTCATTTTTGTCATTTTTGTCATTTTTGTCATTTTTGTCATTTTTGTCATTTTTGTCATTTTGTCATTTTGTCATTTTTGTCATTTTTGTCATTTTTGTCATTTTTGTCATTTTTGTCATTTTTGTCATTTTTGTCATTTTTGTCATTTTTGTCATTTTTGTCATTTTGTCATTTTTGTCATTTTTGTCATTTTGTCATTTTGTCATTTTTGTCATTTTTGTCATTTTTGTCATTTTTGTCATTTTTGTCATTTTTGTCATTTTTGTCATTTTGTCATTTTTGTCATTTTTGTCATTTTTGTCATTTTTGTCTTTTGTCTTTTTGTCATTTTTGTCATTTTGTCATTTTTGTCATTTTGTCATTTTTGTCATTTTTGTCATTTTTGTCATTTTTGTCATTTTTGTCATTTTTGTCATTTTTGTCATTTTTGTCATTTTGTCATTTTGTCATTTTTGTCATTTTTGTCATTTTTGTCATTTTTGTCATTTTTGTCATTTTTGTCATTTTTGTCATTTTTGTCATTTTTGTCATTTTTGTCATTTTTGTCATTTTTGTCATTTTTTGTCATTTTTGTCATTTTTGTCATTTTTGTCATTTTTGTCATTTTTGTCATTTTTGTCATTTTTGTCATTTTGTCATTTTTGTCATTTTTGTCATTTTTGTCATTTTTGTCATTTTTGTCATTTTTGTCATTTTTGTCATTTTGTCATTTTTGTCATTTTTGTCATTTTTGTCATTTTTGTCATTTTGTCATTTTTGTCATTTTTGTCATTTTGTCATTTTTGTCATTTTGTCATTTTTGTCATTTTTGTCATTTTTGTCATTTTGTCATTTTGTCATTTTTGTCATTTTTGTCATTTTTGTCATTTTTGTCATTTTTGTCATTTTTGTCATTTTGTCATTTTTGTCATTTTTGTCATTTTTGTCATTTTTGTCATTTTTGTCATTTTTGTCATTTTTGTCATTTTTGTCATTTTTGTCATTTTTGTCATTTTGTCATTTTTGTCATTTTTGTCATTTTTGTCTTTTTGTCATTTTTGTCATTTTTGTCATTTTTGTCATTTTTGTCATTTTTGTCATTTTTGTCATTTTTGTCATTTTGTCATTTTTGTCATTTTTGTCATTTTTGTCATTTTTGTCATTTTTGTCATTTTTGTCATTTTGTCATTTTTGTCATTTTTGTCATTTTTGTCATTTTTGTCATTTTTGTCATTTTTGTCATTTTTGTCATTTTTGTCATTTTTGTCATTTTTGTCATTTTGTCATTTTTGTCATTTTTGTCATTTTTGTCATTTTTGTCATTTTTTGTCATTTTTGTCATTTTTGTCATTTTTGTCATTTTTTGTCATTTTTGTCATTTTTGTCATTTTTGTCATTTTTGTCATTTTTGTCATTTTGTCATTTTTGTCATTTTTGTCATTTTTGTCATTTTTGTCATTTTTGTCATTTTTGTCATTTTTGTCATTTTGTCATTTTTGTCATTTTTGTCATTTTTGTCATTTTTGTCATTTTTGTCATTTTTGTCATTTTTGTCATTTTTGTCATTTTTGTCATTTTTGTCATTTTTGTCATTTTTGTCATTTTTGTCATTTTTGTCATTTTGTCATTTTTGTCATTTTTTTGTCATTTTTGTCATTTTGTCATTTTTGTCATTTTTGTCATTTTTGTCATTTTTGTCATTTTTGTCATTTTTGTCATTTTTGTCATTTTTGTCATTTTTGTCATTTTTGTCATTTTTGTCATTTTTGTCATTTTTGTCATTTTTGTCATTTTTGTCATTTTTGTCATTTTTGTCATTTTGTCATTTTTGTCATTTTTGTCATTTTTGTCATTTTTGTCATTTTTGTCATTTTTGTCATTTTTGTCATTTTTGTCATTTTTGTCATTTTTGTCATTTTTGTCATTTTTGTCATTTTTGTCATTTTTGTCATTTTTGTCATTTTTGTCATTTTTGTCATTTTTGTCATTTTTGTCATTTTTGTCATTTTTGTCATTTTTGTCATTTTTGTCATTTTTGTCATTTTTGTCATTTTTGTCATTTTTGTCATTTTTGTCATTTTTGTCATTTTTGTCATTTTTGTCATTTTTGTCATTTTTGTCATTTTTGTCATTTTTGTCATTTTTGTCATTTTTGTCATTTTTGTCATTTTTGTCATTTTTGTCATTTTTGTCATTTTTGTCATTTTTGTCATTTTTGTCATTTTTGTCATTTTTGTCATTTTTGTCATTTTTGTCATTTTTGTCATTTTTGTCATTTTTGTCATTTTTGTCATTTTTGTCATTTTTGTCATTTTTGTCATTTTTGTCATTTTTGTCATTTTTGTCATTTTTGTCATTTTTGTCATTTTTGTCATTTTTGTCATTTTTGTCATTTTTGTCATTTTTGTCATTTTTGTCATTTTTGTCATTTTTGTCATTTTTGTCATTTTTGTCATTTTTGTCATTTTTGTCATTTTTGTCATTTTTGTCATTTTTGTCATTTTTGTCATTTTTGTCATTTTTGTCATTTTTGTCATTTTTGTCATTTTTGTCATTTTTGTCATTTTTGTCATTTTTGTCATTTTTGTCATTTTTGTCATTTTTGTCATTTTTGTCATTTTTGTCATTTTTGTCATTTTTGTCATTTTTGTCATTTTTGTCATTTTTGTCATTTTTGTCATTTTTGTCATTTTTGTCATTTTTGTCATTTTTGTCATTTTTGTCATTTTTGTCATTTTTGTCATTTTTGTCATTTTTGTCATTTTTGTCATTTTTGTCATTTTTGTCATTTTTGTCATTTTTGTCATTTTTGTCATTTTTGTCATTTTTGTCATTTTTGTCATTTTTGTCATTTTTGTCATTTTTGTCATTTTTGTCATTTTTGTCATTTTTGTCATTTTTGTCATTTTTGTCATTTTTGTCATTTTTGTCATTTTTGTCATTTTTGTCATTTTTGTCATTTTTGTCATTTTTGTCATTTTTGTCATTTTTGTCATTTTTGTCATTTTTGTCATTTTTGTCATTTTTGTCATTTTTGTCATTTTTGTCATTTTTGTCATTTTTGTCATTTTTGTCATTTTTGTCATTTTTGTCATTTTTGTCATTTTTGTCATTTTTGTCATTTTTGTCATTTTTGTCATTTTTGTCATTTTTGTCATTTTTGTCATTTTTGTCATTTTTGTCATTTTTGTCATTTTTGTCATTTTTGTCATTTTTGTCATTTTTGTCATTTTTGTCATTTTTGTCATTTTTGTCATTTTTGTCATTTTTGTCATTTTTGTCATTTTTGTCATTTTTGTCATTTTTGTCATTTTTGTCATTTTTGTCATTTTTGTCATTTTTGTCATTTTTGTCATTTTTGTCATTTTTGTCATTTTTGTCATTTTTGTCATTTTTGTCATTTTTGTCATTTTTGTCATTTTTGTCATTTTTGTCATTTTTGTCATTTTTGTCATTTTTGTCATTTTTGTCATTTTTGTCATTTTTGTCATTTTTGTCATTTTTGTCATTTTTGTCATTTTTGTCATTTTTGTCATTTTTGTCATTTTTGTCATTTTTGTCATTTTTGTCATTTTTGTCATTTTTGTCATTTTTGTCATTTTTGTCATTTTTGTCATTTTTGTCATTTTTGTCATTTTTGTCATTTTTGTCATTTTTGTCATTTTTGTCATTTTTGTCATTTTTGTCATTTTTGTCATTTTTGTCATTTTTGTCATTTTTGTCATTTTTGTCATTTTTGTCATTTTTGTCATTTTTGTCATTTTTGTCATTTTTGTCATTTTTGTCATTTTTGTCATTTTTGTCATTTTTGTCATTTTTGTCATTTTTGTCATTTTTGTCATTTTTGTCATTTTTGTCATTTTTGTCATTTTTGTCATTTTTGTCATTTTTGTCATTTTTGTCATTTTTGTCATTTTTGTCATTTTTGTCATTTTTGTCATTTTTGTCATTTTTGTCATTTTTGTCATTTTTGTCATTTTTGTCATTTTTGTCATTTTTGTCATTTTTGTCATTTTTGTCATTTTTGTCATTTTTGTCATTTTTGTCATTTTTGTCATTTTTGTCATTTTTGTCATTTTTGTCATTTTTGTCATTTTTGTCATTTTTGTCATTTTTGTCATTTTTGTCATTTTTGTCATTTTTGTCATTTTTGTCATTTTTGTCATTTTTGTCATTTTTGTCATTTTTGTCATTTTTGTCATTTTTGTCATTTTTGTCATTTTTGTCATTTTTGTCATTTTTGTCATTTTTGTCATTTTTGTCATTTTTGTCATTTTTGTCATTTTTGTCATTTTTGTCATTTTTGTCATTTTTGTCATTTTTGTCATTTTTGTCATTTTTGTCATTTTTGTCATTTTTGTCATTTTTGTCATTTTTGTCATTTTTGTCATTTTTGTCATTTTTGTCATTTTTGTCATTTTTGTCATTTTTGTCATTTTTGTCATTTTTGTCATTTTTGTCATTTTTGTCATTTTTGTCATTTTTGTCATTTTTGTCATTTTTGTCATTTTTGTCATTTTTGTCATTTTTGTCATTTTTGTCATTTTTGTCATTTTTGTCATTTTTGTCATTTTTGTCATTTTTGTCATTTTTGTCATTTTTGTCATTTTTGTCATTTTTGTCATTTTTGTCATTTTTGTCATTTTTGTCATTTTTGTCATTTTTGTCATTTTTGTCATTTTTGTCATTTTTGTCATTTTTGTCATTTTTGTCATTTTTGTCATTTTTGTCATTTTTGTCATTTTTGTCATTTTTGTCATTTTTGTCATTTTTGTCATTTTTGTCATTTTTGTCATTTTTGTCATTTTTGTCATTTTTGTCATTTTTGTCATTTTTGTCATTTTTGTCATTTTTGTCATTTTTGTCATTTTTGTCATTTTTGTCATTTTTGTCATTTTTGTCATTTTTGTCATTTTTGTCATTTTTGTCATTTTTGTCATTTTTGTCATTTTTGTCATTTTTGTCATTTTTGTCATTTTTGTCATTTTTGTCATTTTTGTCATTTTTGTCATTTTTGTCATTTTTGTCATTTTTGTCATTTTTGTCATTTTTGTCATTTTTGTCATTTTTGTCATTTTTGTCATTTTTGTCATTTTTGTCATTTTTGTCATTTTTGTCATTTTTGTCATTTTTGTCATTTTTGTCATTTTTGTCATTTTTGTCATTTTTGTCATTTTTGTCATTTTTGTCATTTTTGTCATTTTTGTCATTTTTGTCATTTTTGTCATTTTTGTCATTTTTGTCATTTTTGTCATTTTTGTCATTTTTGTCATTTTTGTCATTTTTGTCATTTTTGTCATTTTTGTCATTTTTGTCATTTTTGTCATTTTTGTCATTTTTGTCATTTTTGTCATTTTTGTCATTTTTGTCATTTTTGTCATTTTTGTCATTTTTGTCATTTTTGTCATTTTTGTCATTTTTGTCATTTTTGTCATTTTTGTCATTTTTGTCATTTTTGTCATTTTTGTCATTTTTGTCATTTTTGTCATTTTTGTCATTTTTGTCATTTTTGTCATTTTTGTCATTTTTGTCATTTTTGTCATTTTTGTCATTTTTGTCATTTTTGTCATTTTTGTCATTTTTGTCATTTTTGTCATTTTTGTCATTTTTGTCATTTTTGTCATTTTTGTCATTTTTGTCATTTTTGTCATTTTTGTCATTTTTGTCATTTTTGTCATTTTTGTCATTTTTGTCATTTTTGTCATTTTTGTCATTTTTGTCATTTTTGTCATTTTTGTCATTTTTGTCATTTTTGTCATTTTTGTCATTTTTGTCATTTTTGTCATTTTTGTCATTTTTGTCATTTTTGTCATTTTTGTCATTTTTGTCATTTTTGTCATTTTTGTCATTTTTGTCATTTTTGTCATTTTTGTCATTTTTGTCATTTTTGTCATTTTTGTCATTTTTGTCATTTTTGTCATTTTTGTCATTTTTGTCATTTTTGTCATTTTTGTCATTTTTGTCATTTTTGTCATTTTTGTCATTTTTGTCATTTTTGTCATTTTTGTCATTTTTGTCATTTTTGTCATTTTTGTCATTTTTGTCATTTTTGTCATTTTTGTCATTTTTGTCATTTTTGTCATTTTTGTCATTTTTGTCATTTTTGTCATTTTTGTCATTTTTGTCATTTTTGTCATTTTTGTCATTTTTGTCATTTTTGTCATTTTTGTCATTTTTGTCATTTTTGTCATTTTTGTCATTTTTGTCATTTTTGTCATTTTTGTCATTTTTGTCATTTTTGTCATTTTTGTCATTTTTGTCATTTTTGTCATTTTTGTCATTTTTGTCATTTTTGTCATTTTTGTCATTTTTGTCATTTTTGTCATTTTTGTCATTTTTGTCATTTTTGTCATTTTTGTCATTTTTGTCATTTTTGTCATTTTTGTCATTTTTGTCATTTTTGTCATTTTTGTCATTTTTGTCATTTTTGTCATTTTTGTCATTTTTGTCATTTTTGTCATTTTTGTCATTTTTGTCATTTTTGTCATTTTTGTCATTTTTGTCATTTTTGTCATTTTTGTCATTTTTGTCATTTTTGTCATTTTTGTCATTTTTGTCATTTTTGTCATTTTTGTCATTTTTGTCATTTTTGTCATTTTTGTCATTTTTGTCATTTTTGTCATTTTTGTCATTTTTGTCATTTTTGTCATTTTTGTCATTTTTGTCATTTTTGTCATTTTTGTCATTTTTGTCATTTTTGTCATTTTTGTCATTTTTGTCATTTTTGTCATTTTTGTCATTTTTGTCATTTTTGTCATTTTTGTCATTTTTGTCATTTTTGTCATTTTTGTCATTTTTGTCATTTTTGTCATTTTTGTCATTTTTGTCATTTTTGTCATTTTTGTCATTTTTGTCATTTTTGTCATTTTTGTCATTTTTGTCATTTTTGTCATTTTTGTCATTTTTGTCATTTTTGTCATTTTTGTCATTTTTGTCATTTTTGTCATTTTTGTCATTTTTGTCATTTTTGTCATTTTTGTCATTTTTGTCATTTTTGTCATTTTTGTCATTTTTGTCATTTTTGTCATTTTTGTCATTTTTGTCATTTTTGTCATTTTTGTCATTTTTGTCATTTTTGTCATTTTTGTCATTTTTGTCATTTTTGTCATTTTTGTCATTTTTGTCATTTTTGTCATTTTTGTCATTTTTGTCATTTTTGTCATTTTTGTCATTTTTGTCATTTTTGTCATTTTTGTCATTTTTGTCATTTTTGTCATTTTTGTCATTTTTGTCATTTTTGTCATTTTTGTCATTTTTGTCATTTTTGTCATTTTTGTCATTTTTGTCATTTTTGTCATTTTTGTCATTTTTGTCATTTTTGTCATTTTTGTCATTTTTGTCATTTTTGTCATTTTTGTCATTTTTGTCATTTTTGTCATTTTTGTCATTTTTGTCATTTTTGTCATTTTTGTCATTTTTGTCATTTTTGTCATTTTTGTCATTTTTGTCATTTTTGTCATTTTTGTCATTTTTGTCATTTTTGTCATTTTTGTCATTTTTGTCATTTTTGTCATTTTTGTCATTTTTGTCATTTTTGTCATTTTTGTCATTTTTGTCATTTTTGTCATTTTTGTCATTTTTGTCATTTTTGTCATTTTTGTCATTTTTGTCATTTTTGTCATTTTTGTCATTTTTGTCATTTTTGTCATTTTTGTCATTTTTGTCATTTTTGTCATTTTTGTCATTTTTGTCATTTTTGTCATTTTTGTCATTTTTGTCATTTTTGTCATTTTTGTCATTTTTGTCATTTTTGTCATTTTTGTCATTTTTGTCATTTTTGTCATTTTTGTCATTTTTGTCATTTTTGTCATTTTTGTCATTTTTGTCATTTTTGTCGTTTGAACCACGTTACTCGGGAAAGAAAAACTCTCCAGTTTTCTGGTTTAAAGGAAGTCAAATGGTTTCGAACAAAATTTATGCGAAAAGCAGATGTCTTAAAAGTTATTCAATATCTCAAGGGCAGAAAAAGTTACTCAATACCAATCTAAATCGTTAGAACACTAAATACAATAGAAAGCCACTATGTAGTACTTCTATTTTAAAAATCTGAAGATTTTCAATTGAGAAATGTTTTATTCCTAAGAGCTACGTCTTGATTAAAAAGTAAAATAAATTGAAGTATAAACTCCTAATGACACCAATATATTAAATTGTCAACCATTGACAACTGTCGCTCTTCGCATCTCTGGCTCTCTCACTCGGATTTGAAGGAGTTTCTTGAACTTTGCCAGCATACCTATCTACTATACTTAGGTACACTCATCGAAGAAATCAGAGATCAGATTCGGGGTTCTAAGCATCGCCAAAACAAGCACAAACATCACCCAACACGGATCACATTAGAGTTATATTGTAAGCTCTTCTCCGAAATGATGTAGAATGTGTGGAGGAGGGGGGGGTCCACAGATTGCTTGGGATCCCCCCTCCTTCCGCTCTCCGGGAAGGTTGGGATGTTTTCTTTGCGACTTTTTTTTTGGATTCCGCTTCTTCATCTGGTGGTTTCTGCTGCTATTCCCAGTCCTGTAAGTAGTTGGTGGAAGCTGTCTCGTTCGGTGGAATCGCGTTTAATCAATGTGAAATCGAAATGATTCTTCACATTGGATCTCTCCTGCACACTTAAGCGTTCTTGGAACAGGGTTGAGGCGATTTGATTTCAGGGCACCTGGCAGATGTGGGGGTGCGATGAGTTTATTTTCCTTTCTGGAATCGATATCATCAAAAAGGTGCTCGATGAGAGTGTGACATTGATTGCGTTTCATTTCTTGGGATGAAGTTTTTTTATCGTTGCTTTTTTTTATTTTCTTTCCCCACTCTACTGTATAGATAGGGATAGATTTTCGACGCACGAAGACATATGTGTCAAATCGCGCTGCTCAAGTGGCACATCTCGTTAGGTGAATAGAGTTGGAGAAAATATATTACTCACCTTCTTCATATAGGAGAGGAATCGTCTAATGGCAGCTTTATTGTGGAACGATATTGGATTTTGTGGGATTTGGGATTCGAAGCTGCTGGAAGACGATGATTGAAGTCGTGGTTCGGATGTTCATTACCGGTAACAAAGTTACGATAGATTATTGAGTGTTATTCATATGAAATTTATCATTCAGAAGTCGGAATCTGTCTAAATGGTTAAATAACCAATGCAAACATCCACTTCAGAAAACCTTTCAACGTTACAGTTTTTGAACGGCAATCGCCAATTTCCACTGAATCAAATTTTCCCGCTCTAAAGCCCTCGAAAAGCTGCCCTTTAATCAACTGGAAAATCTATCGCTTTCACCTGATGTTTGATGATGGTTTTTTCTGGCTTGTTTTTTTCCTATCCTGCATCCGGAGCCGAAAGCTATCCGCTGTCCAAAATCGTGCTAATCCACCATGTAGAAGC
The DNA here is from genome assembly GCF_029784155.1 of Uranotaenia lowii. NCBI lineage: Eukaryota > Metazoa > Arthropoda > Insecta > Diptera > Culicidae > Uranotaenia > Uranotaenia lowii. The sequence goes on along the minus strand of NW_026598464.1, from coordinate 10,840 downwards.
CGGAAAACAGCATCTCTCACCCAGAATAATCGCATTTGGAAGCTTTTAGTGGCTGGAAGCTTTCATTATTCTGCTTCTTCCACTACTTTTGATGCTTCGTTCGCTCTTTCGTCACTTTGAGAGGATGCAGCCACTGAACGAAACATTGGCCATCAGATTGTGGTGCTTTCTAAAAAAAACCTTCCGGTGTAAATTTTTCACCTTTAATGGAAAAAAGTGTGGAAAGGGAAATGCATCACTTGGGCAGATTCCTCTGGTCAAAGTTAACAATTTACAAGGCTGAGTTAACCCACTTTAGCCCAATCCCGCCTTTAGACGAAGGCAATCAATATTCAACTTACTTTTTGCGCAGAAAGTTTCAAAACATGTTAAACTTACAATCAACAGCAGACAAGCTGTTGTCAAAATTATAGCTATTTTTCCAGATTCTATTATTTTTTATATGCTAGTTAAATTGCGGTGAACATTATGAGGAAAAATTCTTGATAGAAGAATCAAAGGTTCAAATGAAATGACGGATACATAAAGCAGATACTAAGTAGAGGAAATTTATAGGTGTTGAAATTGAGCCAAGAGCATATTTTTATGGAAAGCTTCAAAGGTGCGTTCTAGGTGTGTCCCGCATCAATTGAATGGCTGGGAGAAGTCATAGCGAGAGGCGCATTTACCTTCATCCATACATCCAACCCGATGGATTGGTAAAGCACGTGCTTCGATGCACGTCCGATTGAACAAAAAGTCTAAAACCCCATGCGTCCAAAACGAAATTTTTGTATCAAGTTTTGCAAAAATAATCATGAAGGGTTTTTGGAAAGCTGAATAACGATTTAAAATCTGCAATTTTTTAAGGTATTTTATCGGATTTTTGTTTGAAATTTTTGAAATCCAATGCTCAGATTTTGCCAGGTTTTCACATTAAAAAAAAGCCCAGATTTGCTTAGCCCGGATTTGTGCTGAAGAAATTCTGGCAACCTTTCTCTTTTTATCCCCAATGTATGTTTTCTCACTTAAGGTTTTAGAACTAATGAAAATTTGAGTACCGTAATCCGGAGTAAGATTGATCAATTTTTCAAAATTTTTCGATTATATTTTTCCGTTAAGGGGAATGAGGCATGTTTCATATTTTTGAAACCAGTACTGACTCCTATGAACGTAAAACATGGTTGCATAAATTTATTAGACTACTTTAAATTTGATTTAAAAATCGATTTGATCAGTCTCTATTTTGACGGTTTACACGAGTTTTATTGATCATTAAGGATATAACACATCTTCATAATATTTACAAATGCTAGTTTATCAATTGTTAAGGCAGTTTGGAACAAACTTAAATGATATAAAATTCATCATGAAATTCTTTAAAATTGAAAATAACACTTTCGGTAGCTCAAAAATACAAGAACTTTTGGTCCAGTGAATTCTGAGATATAAAATGCTGAATTTCGGTGATTCTTGGTTTAGATTTCTTCGTGGTCCAAAAAACAACAACGCGGTCTTGAATGTGTTAAGACCGAATAACAATTAAATTCGAAAAATGAACATTGATGCTGCATAAATTAAGGGGCTAAATTTTAACTACAAAAAAAAGAAATTTTGCTTTCATTCAATTACCTAGGCCCTCGCACTATTCCCCTTTAATTTTTTCCTTCAAACTTCGCCATTTGATAGAGTTTCTAGTTTTTTGTTCTAGACTGGCTTACTCTACTTAGGAAAATGTCCCTATTTTTTCAATATCCAAAATTTCCCCAAAAATACAACAAAAACTGCACCAAAACTATATATTTACTAAGGAAAAACTAAGAAAAAAATTTGCTGCTTCCAAACGCTTTATTTTCATCAGGAAGGGTGTTCGTTGGCGAGCCTTCGAAAAATAGATATATCAAGATTTAAAAATTACATTTGTACTTACATCTGAAATTTTTAAAAGCAAGTCCAATTTTTTCCAATTTGAAACTCAACTCATAGTTTTTCATACGTATGAAAAGTTTTGAGATATTTTAACTATACATTAAGTTGTTGATGATGTGGCAAAATTTTTTATTGATCAAAGCTACCCCGGTGATCAATGTTACTCCGTTTTACGGTACGCTTCTTCAGTATGCTATGGAGGCATCTGAGAAAAATTTGATTGAAAATATAAGTTGTACTATCGCGTGGTGAAGAATTTTTATCTTTAATATAATGTGTATGACATACGCTGAGATACGAATCCTGAATTAATTAATAATTTAGGGGTCCCATCCTAGTTTCAGATTTCATAAACTTTGAACTTTAAATATAGTTTGCTGGTTTAAATTACTATTTAGAACAACATTTTTTTCATCTCCGAGGCCCCTTAAGGCGGGGGCCCGGGGAAACTGCCCAAATTGCCCCCCTCCCCCCTCTTCCTTAATCCGGGCTTGTCAGCAACGTTTGTCCAAACCACGCAAGAGAAAATTGAACGGTCCTTTAACTTGCATTTGATCTTTTCGATTAATTTCAGAAAATAAGCAGTCTACATAAAAAGTAAAGAGCTCATCAAATTTCGTGTGTAGCCAGCTGAGCATAGCTGAGTGAGGCTTAACGACATGTAAAAAATGCTGCGACGCCAAAACTATCCGCACTGCTATCGGAAAACTGAATTGCATGTTTTTCCGCTTCCGGTCTTCGAAGATTGTAATAAGATTAAGCTCTACTATTTGCTTCTCGAATTTCAAATTTTCCGAACCGTTTATAACAACTTGAAGAAAAAACACGTCACAACGCAACAAAGGTTTGCTTTGATTTCCTAATTTGGGTGAAATTGGTTGAACAGGCGATGGAAGCGGTACCGAATTTGGGTGATGGTTTTCCACTAACGGGTGTTAAATAAAAAATGAGATTATTTTCAATACCTTTCAGTAACTCAAATAAAGAGCGTAAAATTTTCTTTCTCCAGAAAATCTGTATTGCTGTATGGGTGCGAAACTTGGTGTAATATGCGGTAACGACGCGAAAACTGCAAGTATTTGTAAACCGCTGCCTGCGGAATATCATCCGCGCTTGGTGGCCTGGCAACTGGATCTCAAATGAGGAACTACATCGCCGCTGTCATCAAAGGGCGCTAGAAATCGAGATTCGGGAACGTAAGTGGAGATGGATTGGGCACACGCTGCGGAAAGATGAAAACGAGATTTGCAGAGAGGCGCTAGATTGGAATCCAGAAGGTCATCGAAGAAGAGGCAGACCCAGAAACTCGTGGCGGCGAAGCCTAGCCGCTGAAATCCGAACTGTCGACGAGAATCTTGACTGGGACCAAGTGAAGACGCTGGCTCCAGATCGTCAACAGTGGAGGTCTTTTACCACGGCCCTATGCACCGGTGGATCGGCGCGGGATCATTAAGAAAGTAAGTAAGTAAGAAAATTGCTCTTTGGGCTCACTAGAAACAGTAGGCGTGTTTGGTTTTGCTAGTTTGAATTTAGTCAAAGCAAAGATGGCGTCGAAACAGCACGTGCTCCGCGAACTCATTGTACGGTTTCAGCACGGAAAAAAGTTCACGGTGGCACATTTTAAGAAAGAAAATGTTCCTATCAGTACGGTATATCGTATCCTGGGTTCCCTGAACGTAGAGCGGAAGGTCGGAAGTGGTCGTCCGGTGGCGATAATGACGAAGCAGAGAAAGACATCGTTAAAGAAGCTGTTTGACAACAAGGACGCAACCAGTCTGCGTGACGCCGGTCGGAAATATGGCTGCTCCCACGTATTGATCCATCGTACCCCCTTTCGTGCCGAAAGATCGTAACCCAACTAACAAGTGTATAAAAACAATTGGAGGGCCAAAAAAAATGAAGCAACTGACTACAAGAATCCGGAATTGTATCCGGAAAATGGACGTAAGTGCCGTTACAACGTTCTTGTGAGAGCATCGCGACAAAGTTGCGTCGAACATCAGACCACGGCCCTTACTCAAACATTCACTGACATTTTTTTGAAGAAAATACATTATGTTATTAATAAAAAATACTGAAATCGATGAAAAAAAAAAACAATTTTTTATATGTGATTGAAAAAATCCTCATTTTTTATTTAACACCCGTTAGTGCAAGTGGGATGCAGCAAAAAATTTAAATCAACTTTTGACAGATCTTACGTTACGTACGGTTTTTTTTAAGAAGAGAAAGAAGAACTTTTCGCTTCCATCGCCTACATCCGAAAACGTACCGAAAAGCATGTTCGTTAGCCCCTGTAGTTATGCAATTTTTGAAAAAAATAGTTTTAAAATTTCCATAAATTTTACGTAGAAAACAAGTTGTATGTTTTATGAAATTTAAATTCTGAAAATTTTTCAGTGAAATAATTAGGTATATTCAGGGTTAAATTTAATCGAATTGTGGTTATATTTGCCAGTCCGTTACATTGAATCGCACATAATAAGCTTCGTTTATTTTGTTTCCAAATATGAGTGCCCGTGAGCTGTCATTAGCAGACAATACGTTCACAAATTTGCTCAAGTTTTTAGTGGTTTCAAGTTCCAGCAAACTGGTCCGGATTTTCAACCGGAACAGCATGGAAGGAAAGCTGGAAAAGTGTGGCGGAACCCTAAATTCAAACAACTATCCAATTCACAGAAATTAATTATTTCAGCCACAATTCTATGTGAACCAACAGCTAGAGTAGATCAAACATTTCCGAACTGAGGATGGTAACCAGCAACACTAAATAACTCAAACCTGCAATTATTTATGTACCTACGTACTTACTTACTCGGAAGTGGAATTGTTTTCCGAGGCTGCAAATGTTTCGCAAATGTGTTGTGTACAAATTGAATTGGTGTTAAATTCGATCAGCAGCCTCGGCGTGATGGCAACAAATGAAATGAAGTCCGTTTATTTGATAATTATTTCATTAATTAGAGGTAATGAATTCGAAACTTATTCTGCAGGAACGCGACTGAAATTTCCTCGAAAGTGTTTGTGATTATAGAATTTTGTTTACAGTTATATGCTTTCAGACAACGTTCAGATTATTTCACATGTTTTAAACATGGAATCAAATAAGCAGACATCTTTTACTCATTTGTACGTTTGCGCTTAATAGGCGAGAATGAATTTCAAACAGACACATATAAGATCTCAATGAAACTCGTGAAACTACATGTTTGCTCAAAGAAATCTAATTTTACTTAAGACTAAGACGAACCGTACATCTTTCAAGGATATGATGGAAAGGATCTAACAAATGCTAAAACCACCAGCTCACAGAGACAATATGTCATTCAAGTTCAAACTCAATTAAGTTGGAAACATTTACACTAAACAGCAGAGAAATAATTTAACAAAAAATTGAGGAAAAAACTGGGATTTTTGCCATTCTAAGAATGTTTCATTCTGGGTAAAAAAATCTGGGAAGTGGACCATTCTGGGATGAAAAATCTGATAAAAAATGCATTCTGGGGAATTTGTTTACTGGGAATTCGATCATTCTGGGATTTGATTTTGGGTATTTGTGATTCTTTAGAGAAATAATTTTGGACAAAAGTTTGCGGGTAAACGGGAAACAATGAAAAATATTTTGATAGAAGACCCATATTGCCAAAAAAAATCTAATGAAAAGCACGCAAGAAGTCTATTGCTCAGATATTTTTAGTTATCCTAACTCTGAGAGTCTTCTAAAGTTAAACTTCCAGTTCTTTCAGCTGCGAACTATAAACTAAGTTCATAAATATGTGTGAATGTTCTGACCAACGATTCCACTCATGGCATTCGGTAGATAACTTCACGCTGATTAGTTTTATGCTATCATCTCAGAACCTTCACTCCCTGGAGCATACCGATTCACATATGAACATCCACACATCCACAGTAAACTTTCTTCAAGAAATCACTTTTTATCCAACTTTTTACCGCTTTCATGCCCGAAAGATGACTGAAGGGATGATGGCAGCGCTCTAACACTCACTTTTCTTCCTTGCTCCAGGGAATAAGACGACTGAAATGTCTGGAACCCCCATTTTTTGTGGAGCTCGCCCCGTTTTTCCGATCGGGGCCATTTGCTTCGCAGGTGGCAGTAAGGGCGTAAGAAACTTCAACACAGTTCCAGTTCCACGCAGCTTCAGCGTCATGAATATGAGGGAAAAGATGACTTTCATCCAACGTTTGGCTGCTGCTGGAACCGCTGCTGCCGCTCGAGGGAGACCCATTTTATCCAGTCATTACGGTGTCGTAAATTAAAACTTGTGGTAAATGAAGTGTGGTTCATCTGCCCTATGAGGACGAGGACTAGCTACTGCCGGAAGAACACCAGAAAGGGAGGAGATGCGACATATGTATGTGAGAGAGTGTGTGGAACTTTCAATTAATTTTATGTGAGTTTGAACATTCTTGAGTGAAACTTGTTCAATGACAGTTTTAATGAGCAAACTGTTATGTTTCTGAAACTGGGAAACGAAGCTGATTTACGACTTGAAACGGTTGTCGACAGTTTGTTTGGGATGTTCGATTTTGTTTTGTTCTAATTTTAGGTAGCTTAAGGTGGCCTTTTTGTACGGTTTTATCTGGGTTTGCCCCGATATTTAATACAAAATTTGGGAACAGTCCGGCCCGGCCCGGGTGCCTGGATTTCATTGAAAAACGCCCGGATTTTGCCCGGATTTATTCACTTTATTTGGCAAATCAAACAAAAAAAACAAGTTGTGTTGTAAAAATTTTCTATGCGTCCAAAACGAAATTTTTTTGAGTAAGCTTTACAAGAATAATAATGAAAGGTTTTTTGAAGCCTAAAATTCGATTTAAAATCATTCGATAAATTTTGGCGAAAAATTTTATTTTATTTTTTTGGTTTTGTTGAGTAATACTGCCCGGATTTTTGGTCGTCAATTTTGAAAAGAAATGCCCGGATTTTACCTGGTTTTTATGAAAAATTTCCGGGATTTGCCCGGCCTAGCTACGTCCTGAAAAAATTTGGCAATTATAAGGTAGCTATTTTTATGGTGGCCTATGGAAAGACCGATTTTAGGGGTCAAGAAATGAGTAAAAATATATATGACTTCAACGAGCTCCCACGCAGCTCTTTCGGACTTGATTTAGGGATTCCCCAAAGCGCTCAAATTTTTTATATTTTACCCTTAAAAATCACCTAATAAGGAAGGAGAAGGGTCTTAAAATTTTTGTTTGGATGCCAAATGAGTAAAAAATTCTAACCTGATGTACACAAGGGTAAATGGACCTTAAAAGTGATCGGAATTAATTGCGAACAAACGACAAACGATAGACATTAGAATAACGCAGTGAGCTACCAACCAGATGGAAGCTTTTTGTTGAGGATTTATTGGATCGATTAATAAAATGTCAACAATATTTTCAAAGATTACTCAACATCACTTAGTGCATTATCAATAAGACCAATGCCATAGTTTAATCACATGACTTTTTTGTTCGCTATTACATCATTTATCAGAAAATATATTTTCGATGGGCAAAACAGGATAGTTCATAACGTTCCAAAACAGGTCCCATGGAACATTTGGTTGTAATTCTTCGATTTTAGGCTGAAAAAGTTTTTCATAGATCAAAGCTCTATAAATTTGCTTGGTTGTTTCCATCAACAGACGTCTTAAACTCCTGTCTTTAACTACCCATTCATTGCCATTTTTGTAAACCTTTCTAAATTTCTAAAACTCAAGTTATAATTTTCTTTGGCATTTTCAGAAACTATGATTCTCATTAACAATGCTTTGCATTCCTGTTTTAGATCAAAACGGCCCTAACCTCCTTTGTCAATGTCCAAGTAAAGTTGACTTCTATCTACTCGAAAGATGCCATTTTTCCAAACAAAATTTTCGATTGCTGACTTTATCGCTTCATATCCTTTGAGGCCTTACGCCGGTAAAAATCCTCTTTATTGCGGGTTTCCCAGGGTGGCCTCGTGGTCTTATCCCGATTCTGAAGTCTGCAGGATCCCGGATTCAATGGGAAGACTGAGGTTGGTTTCCATTTCAAGACTTTATTTGATCTTGTCTAAGAGATTGGCGATTTGCAGCAAAACTTTTTGACATGCAACGCCAGCTGATTTTCACTCATGGAACTAACAAAAGGGTGATGATTGATGTTTTTTTACACGGCAGTAAATACAAATTGGTTTTGAAACAGAATTTTTTGTGGAAACTGCTAAAATTTAGAAAATACAAATGACTCAATCTTGTAAGAAAATCATCAACTTATTAGTTTTTATGTTTTTGGCATGAGCAAACAGATGTTTTTATGATGTTTCTAGCTAAATTTATTTGGAATTTTTAAAACTTCAATCGAAAAAATCGACGATGACAGAGGTTGATTTTGATGAATGTAACAGTATGTGAAATTCAAATGCTATGTTAAGACATCACATCCGAACACAGTTAATCAACAGATTGAGCTTTAATAAAATGCACGTAAAGGATATAATGGAGCAAACCAAAGCAATTTCTCTTGAATTATGACAAATATTCAATCATTTCAAGTATTTTCATTATGAACTTACATAGGAGGATTTGGATTTTCAGTTATGTACTTGTTTTATTTCTGAAAAATTTGTTCAAAATATGTAATGAATTTATTTGAATAAATTTACATCTTGATCTTCGTGTTTGAAATTGTACCACGTTTTGCATCGCGAGTCAATAGCTTTGGGAGACGAATTGATGAAAGTATCTGGTTCACTTTCGTCTCCGGTTGCTTCTTTTTTTGCTTTGCTGTTGGTTCTAAGCAGATAAACGAGCTTTCACAGAACCTAAATTCCCAACCAACATAATTACTCTACGGATAGAAATTTTTAGTTCATTTCACAGCTTAAGGAATACGGAAATTTGAAATTACCTTAACAACGTTCATCAAACTCAAGATGAGGTTAGTTGATGTCTCAATAGTCGCCGATAACACCTTTAATTCCACCAGAAGATATCTTTTTTAGGCTGTACAATGATGTACAACAATGATTTTTTTTTTCGAAAACTAGAAATAATGAAGTTTTATCAAAATAAACGTTTCAGAAATATGATGGTTTACGTAATTCACATTTTCTTACCAAATCCTCCAGCCAGATCTTATTATATATCATATTTTATACCAAAACTCTTAATTTTGTTGGAATGTTTTAAAAAAATACTTGGCGTTTTGACATTCGCCTCCGTAATATCATCATTTTGATCGCAAAGCCCTCTGTGTGTCGTTTTGAGCTGCAAATCGCCAATACTGTCAGGGTTACACCGAATATTTGATGGCCTACTAGTTTTTGCCACAAATCCTATCGCCTACAACATTTCACTTCCTTCATTCCGATAACGAACCGTTCGCAAAACTTTAGGGATCATCCGGCCAACCCGATTTTAAACATTTCCACGGAGCTACGGATCGATGCTCAAAATCTACGGACTTTCAGCATTTCCTACGGATTTTCTACAGATTACCGAAAAAATTAACGGGATTCTGCGGATGAACGAAAATTCTATCTGACGACCAAAAAAAAGGTCATCAAGTTTCATTTTATCAAAATCAATTCATTTTAGAATTTTCTTCAAAACTACAGACTAGAGAGGTTTGCAATCAGGCAACGCTGGTACTATGTATGAACTATGCGTCTAACGAGGATTTTTTCCCCCAACCAGAAAAGAAAACCTTCCATCGCCTTCACATTTCAATGTAAATCAATATTTTGCCCTTAACCAGTTACTTCGAGAATAACTGCTCTCATTCAAACATCTTTTCCAGTCACTCCTCACATTAATCCCTTTTCATTAGGAATCCAAACTCAACCGACCAGATAAACCAACTTTCAACACGGCGCTGTCGCAACCACGTTGTGAAATAAAAATACTTTTAATGAAATTAAACTTATTTCGCCATGAATTCACGAAACATCCGGTGGGCACTTTAAAACTTTACTCGAGACATCACTTTTCAACACTGTTTAAAAAATTCATTCGTAATTTATAATGTAAATTTTAAATTTAATGAAATTTTCGCGGATGGAGTGGAGAACGCGTGCAGTTAGCAAAAGTCATTGCCTACTTTTACCAGAATATTGAGAACCAGATACTGACTGAAAAAAATAATCATTAGTTGAGAATACATATTCAGATAGCAAACTAAATTTCTGTATTCAAATCTTCATCGCCTGATTATGAACTTCAACAAAGGTTTCTAGTTTCGTTTCTGACATATGATACTTATTTGGTTTTCAATTGAATATAAAATTGGAAAACCGAAACATGTTAGAAGAAATTATCAAGACTATGCGGAAAAATCCTAATATTTTCTTATGAATTTGTACTTCTCATTTGGATATATTGGAAAATATATATCTCAATAAGAAGTACAAATCCAAAAGAAAATATTAGGATACAACATGTACGGTGATAATTTCTTGAACTTGTACCTGGACTTCATACAAACAACAAAGGACCACCCTACTTTATATACATTAATTTAAGAAATAATTTCGAAAAAATCAAAAATTATGTTTATGATCAAGCATTTTTTGAAAAGAATGGCGTAATTTGTATTAAACATCTGATACAAAAACAAATTTTAGAAAATTCCACTTACATGGAAACCGTCATAAATTGCTATTACGATGTTTATGCACCCATAAGAAGGTTTTTGAAGCACCACATCCAGATTCCACATAAACCATCTTCAAACTGAACAGTTCATTAAAATAAATTTTAAAAAAATCGTCACCCAACATGTTTCGTTCTAAACTTCTCCTTTTTTAGCCTCAACAAAGTCCACCCACAGCCAGTCGTCCCAATGTTTTTGGCGAATTTTTGAGGTAATATTTGTATTCATCTAGTCCTACATATTTAGTTGTAACTTTCACAATCATTACTGCCCGATGTTTCCTTTA
>NW_026598463.1:0-25383 GCF_029784155.1 Uranotaenia lowii | reverse complement strand
TGTAGGAACCGTTCGATCCGTTCGAACCGTAGAAACCGTCCAAGCTGTACAAATTGTCCAAATCGTTCAAATTAATCCAGAAACTTAGAAATTCAATAAACTTTAAATAAATTTATTATTTCTCTGCATTTTATAGAAGCTTAGACATAAAATTGTTTCTTAGTTATTTTTCTGGAGCCTCCGAACCGTAGGAAACACCTGAACCGTAGGAACCGTTCGATCCGTTCGAACCGTAGAAACCGTCCAAGCTGTACAAATTGTCCAAATCGTTCAAATTAATCCAGAAACTTAGAAATTCAATAAACTTTAAATAAATTTATTATTTTCTGCATTTTATAGAAGCTTGAATATAAAATTGTGTCTTAGTTATTTTTCTGGAGCCTCCGAACCGTAGGAAACACCTGAACCGTAGGAACCGTTCGATCCGTTCGAACCGTAGAAACCGTCCAAGCTGTACAAATTGTCCAAATCGTTCAAATTAATCCAGAAACTTAGAAATTCAATAAACTTTAAATAAATTTATTATTTTTCTGCATTTTATAGAAGCTTGAATATAAAATTGTGTCTTAGTTATTTTTCTGGAGCCTCCGAACCGTAGGAAACACCTGAACCGTAGGAACCGTTCAATCCGTTCGAACCGTAGAAACCGTCCAAGCTGTACAAATTGTCCAAATCGTTCAAATTAATCCAGAAACTTAGAAATTCAATAAACTTTAAATGAAATAATTATTTCTCTGCATTTTATAGAAGCTTAGATATAAAATTGTGTCTCAGTTATTTTTCTGGAGCCTCCGAACCGTAGGAAACACCTGAACCGTAGGAACCGTTCGATCCGTTCGAACCGTAGAAACCGTCCAAGCTGTACAAATTGTCCAAATCGTTCAAATTAATCCAGAAACTTAGAAATTCAATAAACTTTAAATAAATTTATTATTTCTCTGCATTTTATAGAAGCTTAGACATAAAATTGTTTCTTAGTTATTTTTCTGGAGCCTCCGAACCGTAGGAAACACCTGAACCGTAGGAACCGTTCGATCCGTTCGAACCGTAGAAACCGTCCAAGCTGTACAAATTGTCCAAATCGTTCAAATTAATCCAGAAACTTAGAAATTCAATAAACTTTAAATAAATTTATTATTTCTCTGCATTTTATAGAAGCTTAGACATAAAATTGTTTCTTAGTTATTTTTCTGGAGCCTCCGAACCGTAGGAAACACCTGAACCGTAGGAACCGTTCGATCCGTTCGAACCGTAGAAACCGTCCAAGCTGTACAAATTGTCCAAATCGTTCAAATTAATCCAGAAACTTAGAAATTCAATAAACTTTAAATAAATTTATTATTTTTCTGCATTTTATAGAAGCTTGAATATAAAATTGTGTCTTAGTTATTTTTCTGGAGCCTCCGAACCGTAGGAAACACCTGAACCGTAGGAACCGTTCGATCCGTTCGAACCGTAGAAACCGTCCAAGCTGTACAAATTGTCCAAATCGTTCAAATTAATCCAGAAACTTAGAAATTCAATAAACTTTAAATAAATTTATTATTTTTCTGCATTTTATAGAAGCTTGAATATAAAATTGTGTCTTAGTTATTTTTCTGGAGCCTCCGAACCGTAGGAAACACCTGAACCGTAGGAACCGTTCAATCCGTTCGAACCGTAGAAACCGTCCAAGCTGTACAAATTGTCCAAATCGTTCAAATTAATCCAGAAACTTAGAAATTCAATAAACTTTAAATGAAATAATTATTTCTCTGCATTTTATAGAAGCTTAGATATAAAATTGTGTCTCAGTTATTTTTCTGGAGCCTCCGAACCGTAGGAAACACCTGAACCGTAGGAACCGTTCGATCCGTTCGAACCGTAGAAACCGTCCAAGCTGTACAAATTGTCCAAATCGTTCAAATTAATCCAGAAACTTAGAAATTCAATAAACTTTAAATAAATTTATTATTTCTGTGCATTTTATAGAAACTTAGACATAAAATTGTTTCTTAGTTATTTTTCTGGAGCCTCCGAACCGTAGGAAACACCTGAACCGTAGGAACCGTTCGATCCGTTCGAACCGTAGAAACCGTCCAAGCTGTACAAATTGTCCAAATCGTTCAAATTAATCCAGAAACTTAGAAATTCAATAAACTTTAAATAAATTTATTATTTCTCTGCATTTTATAGAAGCTTAGACATAAAATTGTTTCTTAGTTATTTTTCTGGAGCCTCCGAACCGTAGGAAACACCTGAACCGTAGGAACCGTTCGATCCGTTCGAACCGTAGAAACCGTCCAAGCTGTACAAATTGTCCAAATCGTTCAAATTAATCCAGAAACTTAGAAATTCAATAAACTTTAAATAAATTTATTATTTTTCTGCATTTTATAGAAGCTTGAATATAAAATTGTGTCTTAGTTATTTTTCTGGAGCCTCCGAACCGTAGGAAACACCTGAACCGTAGGAACCGTTCGATCCGTTCGAACCGTAGAAACCGTCCAAGCTGTACAAATTGTCCAAATCGTTCAAATTAATCCAGAAACTTAGAAATTCAATAAACTTTAAATAAATTTATTATTTTTCTGCATTTTATAGAAGCTTGAATATAAAATTGTGTCTTAGTTATTTTTCTGGAGCCTCCGAACCGTAGGAAACACCTGAACCGTAGGAACCGTTCGATCCGTTCGAACCGTAGAAACCGTCCAAGCTGTACAAATTGACCAAATCGTTCAAATTAATCCAGAAACTTAGAAATTCAATAAACTTTAAATAAATTTATTATTTTTCTGCATTTTATAGAAGCTTGAATATAAAATTGTGTCTTAGTTATTTTTCTGGAGCCTCCGAACCGTAGGAAACACCTGAACCGTAGGAACCGTTCAATCCGTTCGAACCGTAGAAACCGTCCAAGCTGTACAAATTGTCCAAATCGTTCAAATTAATCCAGAAACTTAGAAATTCAATAAACTTTAAATGAAATAATTATTTCTCTGCATTTTATAGAAGCTTAGATATAAAATTGTGTCTCAGTTATTTTTCTGGAGCCTCCGAACCGTAGGAAACACCTGAACCGTAGGAACCGTTCGATCCGTTCGAACCGTAGAAACCGTCCAAGCTGTACAAATTGTCCAAATCGTTCAAATTAATCCAGAAACTTAGAAATTCAATAAACTTTAAATAAATTTATTATTTCTGTGCATTTTATAGAAACTTAGACATAAAATTGTTTCTTAGTTATTTTTCTGGAGCCTCCGAACCGTAGGAAACACCTGAACCGTAGGAACCGTTCGATCCGTTCGAACCGTAGAAACCGTCCAAGCTGTACAAATTGTCCAAATCGTTCAAATTAATCCAGAAACTTAGAAATTCAATAAACTTTAAATAAATTTATTATTTCTCTGCATTTTATAGAAGCTTAGACATAAAATTGTTTCTTAGTTATTTTTCTGGAGCCTCCGAACCGTAGGAAACACCTGAACCGTAGGAACCGTTCGATCCGTTCGAACCGTAGAAACCGTCCAAGCTGTACAAATTGTCCAAATCGTTCAAATTAATCCAGAAACTTAGAAATTCAATAAACTTTAAATAAATTTATTATTTCTGTGCATTTTATAGAAGCTTAGACATAAAATTGTTTCTTAGTTATTTTTCTGGAGCCTCCGAACCGTAGGAAACACCTGAACCGTAGGAACCGTTCGATCCGTTCGAACCGTAGAAACCGTCCAAGCTGTACAAATTGTCCAAATCGTTCAAATTAATCCAGAAACTTAGAAATTCAATAAACTTTAAATAAATTTATTATTTCTCTGCATTTTATAGAAGCTTAGACATAAAATTGTTTCTTAGTTATTTTTCTGGAGCCTCCGAACCGTAGGAAACACCTGAACCGTAGGAACCGTTCGATCCGTTCGAACCGTAGAAACCGTCCAAGCTGTACAAATTGTCCAAATCGTTCAAATTAATCCAGAAACTTAGAAATTCAATAAACTTTAAATAAATTTATTATTTCTGTGCATTTTATAGAAACTTAGACATAAAATTGTTTCTTAGTTATTTTTCTGGAGCCTCCGAACCGTAGGAAACACCTGAACCGTAGGAACCGTTCGATCCGTTCGAACCGTAGAAACCGTCCAAGCTGTACAAATTGTCCAAATCGTTCAAATTAATCCAGAAACTTAGAAATTCAATAAACTTTAAATAAATTTATTATTTCTCTGCATTTTATAGAAGCTTAGACATAAAATTGTTTCTTAGTTATTTTTCTGGAGCCTCCGAACCGTAGGAAACACCTGAACCGTAGGAACCGTTCGATCCGTTCGAACCGTAGAAACCGTCCAAGCTGTACAAATTGTCCAAATCGTTCAAATTAATCCAGAAACTTAGAAATTCAATAAACTTTAAATAAATTTATTATTTTTCTGCATTTTATAGAAGCTTGAATATAAAATTGTGTCTTAGTTATTTTTTTGGAGCCTCCGAACCGTAGGAAACACCTGAACCGTAGGAACCGTTCGATCCGTTCGAACCGTAGAAACCGTCCAAGCTGTACAAATTGTCCAAATCGTTCAAATTAATCCATAAACGTAGAAATTCAATAAACTTTAAATAAATTTATTATTTTTCTGCATTTTATAGAAGCTTGAATATAAAATTGTGTCTTAGTTATTTTTCTGGAGCCTCCGAACCGTAGGAAACACCTGAACCGTAGGAACCGTTCAATCCGTTCGAACCGTAGAAACCGTCCAAGCTGTACAAATTGTCCAAATCGTTCAAATTAATCCAGAAACTTAGAAATTCAATAAACTTTAAATGAAATAATTATTTCTCTGCATTTTATAGAAGCTTAGATATAAAATTGTGTCTCAGTTATTTTTCTGGAGCCTCCGAACCGTAGGAAACACCTGAACCGTAGGAACCGTTCGATCCGTTCGAACCGTAGAAACCGTCCAAGCTGTACAAATTGTCCAAATCGTTCAAATTAATCCAGAAACTTAGAAATTCAATAAACTTTAAATAAATTTATTATTTCTCTGCATTTTATAGAAGCTTAGACATAAAATTGTTTCTTAGTTATTTTTCTGGAGCCTCCGAACCGTAGGAAACACCTGAACCGTAGGAACCGTTCGATCCGTTCGAACCGTAGAAACCGTCCAAGCTGTACAAATTGTCCAAATCGTTCAAATTAATCCAGAAACTTAGAAATTCAATAAACTTTAAATAAATTTATTATTTCTGTGCATTTTATAGAAACTTAGACATAAAATTGTTTCTTAGTTATTTTTCTGGAGCCTCCGAACCGTAGGAAACACCTGAACCGTAGGAACCGTTCGATCCGTTCGAACCGTAGAAACCGTCCAAGCTGTACAAATTGTCCAAATCGTTCAAATTAATCCAGAAACTTAGAAATTCAATAAACTTTAAATAAATTTATTATTTCTCTGCATTTTATAGAAGCTTAGACATAAAATTGTTTCTTAGTTATTTTTCTGGAGCCTCCGAACCGTAGGAAACACCTGAACCGTAGGAACCGTTCGATCCGTTCGAACCGTAGAAACCGTCCAAGCTGTACAAATTGTCCAAATCGTTCAAATTAATCCAGAAACTTAGAAATTCAATAAACTTTAAATAAATTTATTATTTTTCTGCATTTTATAGAAGCTTGAATATAAAATTGTGTCTTAGTTATTTTTCTGGAGCCTCCGAACCGTAGGAAACACCTGAACCGTAGGAACCGTTCGATCCGTTCGAACCGTAGAAACCGTCCAAGCTGTACAAATTGTCCAAATCGTTCAAATTAATCCATAAACGTAGAAATTCAATAAACTTTAAATAAATTTATTATTTTTCTGCATTTTATAGAAGCTTGAATATAAAATTGTGTCTTAGTTATTTTTCTGGAGCCTCCGAACCGTAGGAAACACCTGAACCGTAGGAACCGTTCAATCCGTTCGAACCGTAGAAACCGTCCAAGCTGTACAAATTGTCCAAATCGTTCAAATTAATCCAGAAACTTAGAAATTCAATAAACTTTAAATGAAATAATTATTTCTCTGCATTTTATAGAAGCTTAGATATAAAATTGTGTCTCAGTATCAGTTATTTTTCTGGAGCCTCCGAACCGTAGGAAACACCTGAACCGTAGGAACCGTTCAATCCGTTCGAACCGTAGAAACCGTCCAAGCTGTACAAATTGTCCAAATCGTTCAAATTAATCCAGAAACTTAGAAATTCAATAAACTTTAAATGAAATAATTATTTCTCTGCATTTTATAGAAGCTTAGATATAAAATTGTGTCTCAGTTATTTTTCTGGAGCCTCCGAACCGTAGGAAACACCTGAACCGTAGGAACCGTTCGATCCGTTCGAACCGTAGAAAACCGTCAAGCCTGTACAAATTGTCCAAATCGTTCAAATTAATCCAGAAACTTAGAAATTCAATAAACTTTAAATAAATTTATTATTTCTCTGCATTTTATAGAAGCTTAGACATAAAATTGTTTCTTAGTTATTTTTCTGGAGCCCTCCGAACCGTAGGAAACACCTGAACCGTAGGAACCGTTCGATCCGTTCGAACCGTAGAAACCGTCCAAGCTGTACAAATTGTCCAAATCGTTCAAATTAATCCAGAAACTTAGAAATTCAATAAACTTTAAATAAATTTATTATTTCTGTGCATTTTAAAGAAACCTTAGACATAAAATTGTTTCTTAGTTATTTTTCTGGAGCCTCCGAACCGTAGGAAACACCTGAACCGTAGGAACCGTTCGATCCGTTCGAGAACCGTAAAACCGTCCAAGCTGTACAAATTGTCCAAATCGTTCAAATTAATCCAGAAACTTAGAAATTCAATAAACTTTAAATAAATTTATTATTTCTCTGCATTTTATAGAAGCTTAGACATAAAATTGTTTCTTAGTTATTTTTCTGGAGCCTCCGAACCGTAGGAAACACCTGAACCGTAGGAACCGTTCGATCCGTTCGAACCGTAGAAACCGTCCAAGCTGTACAAATTGTCCAAATCGTTCAAATTAATCCAGAAACTTAGAAATTCAATAAACTTTAAATAAATTTATTATTTCTGTGCATTTTATAGAAACTTAGACATAAAATTGTTTCTTAGTTATTTTTCTGGAGCCTCCGAACCGTAGGAAACACTGAACCGTAGGAACCGTTCGATCCGTTCGAACCGTAGAAACCGTCCAAGCTGTACAAATTGTCCAAATCGTTCAAATTAATCCAGAAACTTAGAAATTCAATAAACTTTAAATAAATTTATTATTTCTCTGCATTTTATAGAAGCTTAGACATAAAATTGTTTCTTAGTTATTTTTCTGGAGCCTCCGAACCGTAGGAAACACCTGAACCGTAGGAACCGTTCGATCCGTTCGAACCGTAGAAACCGTCCAAGCTGTACAAATTGTCCAAATCGTTCAAATTAATCCAGAAACTTAGAATTCAATAAACTTTAAATAAATTTTATTATTTCTGTGCATTTTATAGAAACTTAGACATAAAATTGTTTCTTAGTTATTTTTCTGGAGCCTCCGAACCGTAGGAAACACCTGAACCGTAGGAACCGTTCGATCCGTTCGAACCGTAGAAACCGTCCAAGCTGTACAAATTGTCCAAATCGTTCAAATTAATCCAGAAACTTAGAAATTCAATAAACTTTAAATAAATTTATTATTTTTCTGCATTTTATAGAAGCTTGAATATAAAATTGTGTCTTAGTTATTTTTCTGGAGCCTCCGAACCGTAGGAAACACCTGAACCGTAGGAACCGTTCGATCCGTTCGAACCGTAGAAACCGTCCAAGCTGTACAAATTGTCCAAATCGTTCAAATTAATCCAGAAACTTAGAAATTCAATAAACTTTAAATAAATTTATTATTTTTCTGCATTTTATAGAAGCTTGAATATAAAATTGTGTCTTAGTTATTTTTCTGGAGCCTCCGAACCGTAGGAAACACCTGAACCGTAGGAACCGTTCAATCCGTTCGAACCGTAGAAACCGTCCAAGCTGTACAAATTGTCCAAATCGTTCAAATTAATCCAGAAACTTAGAAATTCAATAAACTTTAAATGAAATAATTATTTCTCTGCATTTTATAGAAGCTTAGATATAAAATTGTGTCTCAGTTATTTTTCTGGAGCCTCCGAACCGTAGGAAACACCTGAACCGTAGGAACCGTTCGATCCGTTCGAACCGTAGAAACCGTCCAAGCTGTACAAATTGTCCAAATCGTTCAAATTAATCCAGAAACTTAGAAATTCAATAAACTTTAAATAAATTTATTATTTCTCTGCATTTTATAGAAGCTTAGACATAAAATTGTGTCTTAGTTATTTTTCTGGAGCCTCCGAACCGTAGGAAACACCTGAACCGTAGGAACCGTTCAATCCGTTCGAACCGTAGAAACCGTCCAAGCTGTACAAATTGTCCAAATCGTTCAAATTAATCCAGAAACTTAGAAATTCAATAAACTTTAAATGAAATAATTATTTCTCTGCATTTTATAGAAGCTTAGATATAAAATTGTGTCTCAGTTATTTTTCTGGAGCCTCCGAACCGTAGGAAACACCTGAACCGTAGGAACCGTTCGATCCGTTCGAACCGTAGAAACCGTCCAAGCTGTACAAATTGTCCAAATCGTTCAAATTAATCCAGAAACTTAGAAATTCAATAAACTTTAAATAAATTTATTATTTTTCTGCATTTTATAGAAGCTTAGATATAAAATTGTGTCTTAGTTATTTTTCTGGAGCCTCCGAACCGTAGGAAACACCTGAACCGTAGGAACCGTTCGATCCGTTCGAACCGTAGAAACCGTCCAAGCTGTACAAATTGACCAAATCGTTCAAATTAATCCAGAAACTTAGAAATTCAATAAACTTTAAATAAATTTATTATTTTTCTGCATTTTATAGAAGCTTGAATATAAAATTGTGTCTTAGTTATTTTTCTGGAGCCTCCGAACCGTAGGAAACACCTGAACCGTAGGAACCGTTCGATCCGTTCGAACCGTAGAAACCGTCCAAGCTGTACAAATTGTCCAAATCGTTCAAATTAATCCATAAACGTAGAAATTCAATAAACTTTAAATAAATTTATTATTTTTCTGCATTTTATAGAAGCTTGAATATAAAATTGTGTCTTAGTTATTTTTCTGGAGCCTCCGAACCGTAGGAAACACCTGAACCGTAGGAACCGTTCGATCTGTTCGAACCGTAGAAACCGTCCAAGCTGTACAAATTGTCCAAATCGTTCAAATTAATCCAGAAACTTCAAAATTCAATAAACTTTGAATAAAATAATTATTTCTCTGAATTTTATAGAAGCTTGAATATAAAATTGTGTCTTAGTTATTTTTCTGGAGCCTCCGAACCGTAGGAAACACCTGAACCGTAGGAACCGTTCGATCCGTTCGAACCGTAGAAACCGTCCAAGCTGTACAAATTGTCCAAATCGTTCAAATTAATCCAGAAACTTAGAAATTCAATAAACTTTAAATAAATTTATTATTTCTCTGCATTTTATAGAAGCTTAGACATAAAATTGTTTCTTAGTTATTTTTCTGGAGCCTCCGAACCGTAGGAAACACCTGAACCGTAGGAACCGTTCGATCCGTTCGAACCGTAGAAACCGTCCAAGCTGTACAAATTGTCCAAATCGTTCAAATTAATCCAGAAACTTAGAAATTCAATAAACTTTAAATAAATTTATTATTTCTGTGCATTTTATAGAAACTTAGACATAAAATTGTTTCTTAGTTATTTTTCTGGAGCCTCCGAACCGTAGGAAACACCTGAACCGTAGGAACCGTTCGATCCGTTCGAACCGTAGAAACCGTCCAAGCTGTACAAATTGTCCAAATCGTTCAAATTAATCCAGAAACTTAGAAATTCAATAAACTTTAAATAAATTTATTATTTTTCTGCATTTTATAGAAGCTTGAATATAAAATTGTGTCTTAGTTATTTTTCTGGAGCCTCCGAACCGTAGGAAACACCTGAACCGTAGGAACCGTTCGATCCGTTCGAACCGTAGAAACCGTCCAAGCTGTACAAATTGTCCAAATCGTTCAAATTAATCCAGAAACTTAGAAATTCAGTAAACTTTAAATGAAATAATTATTTCTCTACATTTTATTGAAGCTTAGATATAAAATTGTGTCTTAGTTATTTTTCTAGAGCCTCCGAACCGTAGGAACCACCTGAACCGTAGGAACCGTTCGAACCGTAGAAACCGTCCAAGCTGTACAAATTGTCCAAATCGTTCAAATTAATCCAGAAACTTCAAAATTCAATAAACTTTGAATAAAATAATTATTTCTCTGAATTTTATAGAAGCTTGAATATAAAATTGTGTCTTAGTTATTTTTCTGGAGCCTCCGAACCGTAGGAAACACCTGAACCGTAGGAACCGTTCGATCTGTTCGAACCGTAGAAACCGTCCAAGCTGTACAAATTGTCCAAATCGTTCAAATTAATCCATAAACGTAGAAATTCAATAAACTTTAAATAAATTTATTATTTTTCTGCATTTTATAGAAGCTTGAATATAAAATTGTGTCTTAGTTATTTTTCTGGAGCCTCCGAACCGTAGGAAACACCTGAACCGTAGGAACCGTTCGATCTGTTCGAACCGTAGAAACCGTCCAAGCTGTACAAATTGTCCAAATCGTTCAAATTAATCCATAAACGTAGAAATTCAATAAACTTTAAATAAATTTATTATTTTTCTGCATTTTATAGAAGCTTGAATATAAAATTGTGTCTTAGTTATTTTTCTGGAGCCTCCGAACCGTAGGAAACACCTGAACCGTAGGAACCGTTCAATCCGTTCGAACCGTAGAAACCGTCCAAGCTGTACAAATGTCCAAATTAATCCAGAAACTTAGAAATTCAATAAACTTTAAATGAAATAATTATTTCTCTGCATTTTATAGAAGCTTAGATATAAAATTGTGTCTCAGTTATTTTTCTGGAGCCTCCGAACCGTAGGAAACACCTGAACCGTAGGAACCGTTCGATCCGTTCGAACCGTAGAAACCGTCCAAGCTGTACAAATTGTCCAAATCGTTCAAATTAATCCAGAAACTTAGAAATTCAATAAACTTTAAATAAATTTATTATTTTTCTGCATTTTATAGAAGCTTAGATATAAAATTGTGTCTTAGTTATTTTTCTGGAGCCTCCGAACCGTAGGAAACACCTGAACCGTAGGAACCGTTCGATCCGTTCGAACCGTAGAAACCGTCCAAGCTGTACAAATTGACCAAATCGTTCAAATTAATCCAGAAACTTAGAAATTCAATAAACTTTAAATAAATTTATTATTTTTCTGCATTTTATAGAAGCTTGAATATAAAATTGTGTCTTAGTTATTTTTCTGGAGCCTCCGAACCGTAGGAAACACCTGAACCGTAGGAACCGTTCGATCCGTTCGAACCGTAGAAACCGTCCAAGCTGTACAAATTGTCCAAATCGTTCAAATTAATCCAGAAACTTAGAAATTCAATAAACTTTAAATAAATTTATTATTTTTCTGCATTTTATAGAAGCTTAGATATAAAATTGTGTCTTAGTTATTTTTCTGGAGCCTCCGAACCGTAGGAAACACCTGAACCGTAGGAACCGTTCGATCCGTTCGAACCGTAGAAACCGTCCAAGCTGTACAAATTGACCAAATCGTTCAAATTAATCCAGAAACTTAGAAATTCAATAAACTTTAAATAAATTTATTATTTTTCTGCATTTTATAGAAGCTTGAATATAAAATTGTGTCTTAGTTATTTTTCTGGAGCCTCCGAACCGTAGGAAACACCTGAACCGTAGGAACCGTTCGATCTGTTCGAACCGTAGAAACCGTCCAAGCTGTACAAATTGTCCAAATCGTTCAAATTAATCCAGAAACTTCAAAATTCAATAAACTTTGAATAAAATAATTATTTCTCTGAATTTTATAGAAGCTTGAATATAAAATTGTGTCTTAGTTATTTTTCTGGAGCCTCCGAACCGTAGGAACCATCTGAACCGTACGAACCGTTCGAACCGTAGGATCCGTTCAAGCTGTAGAAATCATCCAAATCGTTCAAATCAATCCAGAAACTAAGAAATTCAATAAACTTTAAATAAATTTATTATTTCTCTGCATTTTATAGAAGCTTAGACATAAAATTGTTTCTTAGTTATTTTTCTGGAGCCTCCGAACCGTAGGAACCACCTGAACCGTAGGAACCGTTCGATCCGTTCGAACCGTAGAAACCGTCCAAGCTGTACAAATTGTCCAAATCGTTCAAATTAATCCATAAACGTAGAAATTCAATAAACTTTAAATAAATTTATTATTTTTCTGCATTTTATAGAAGCTTGAATATAAAATTGTGTCTTAGTTATTTTTCTGGAGCCTCCGAACCGTAGGAAACACCTGAACCGTAGGAACCGTTCGATCTGTTCGAACCGTAGAAACCGTCCAAGCTGTACAAATTGTCCAAATCGTTCAAATTAATCCAGAAACTTAGAAATTCAATAAACTTTAAATAAATTTATTATTTTTCTGCATTTTATAGAAGCTTAGATATAAAATTGTTTCTTAGTTATTTTTCTGGAGCCTCCGAACCGTAGGAAACACCTGAACCGTAGGAACCGTTCGATCCGTTCGAACCGTAGAAACCGTCCAAGCTGTACAAATTGTCCAAATCGTTCAAATTAATCCAGAAATTTAGAAATTCAATAAACTTTAAATAAATTTATTATTTCTCTGCATTTTATAGAAGCTTAGACATAAAATTGTTTCTTAGTTATTTTTCTGGAGCCTCCGAACCGTAGGAAACACCTGAACCGTAGGAACCGTTCGATCCGTTCGAACCGTAGAAACCGTCCAAGCTGTACAAATTGTCCAAATCGTTCAAATTAATCCAGAAACTTAGAAATTCAATAAACTTTAAATAAATTTATTATTTTTCTGCATTTTATAGAAGCTTGAATATAAAATTGTGTCTTAGTTATTTTTCTGGAGCCTCCGAACCGTAGGAAACACCTGAACCGTAGGAACCGTTCAATCCGTTCGAACCGTAGAAACCGTCCAAGCTGTACAAATTGTCCAAATCGTTCAAATTAATCCAGAAACTTAGAAATTCAATAAACTTTAAATGAAATAATTATTTCTCTGCATTTTATAGAAGCTTAGATATAAAATTGTGTCTCAGTTATTTTTCTGGAGCCTCCGAACCGTAGGAAACACCTGAACCGTAGGAACCGTTCGATCCGTTCGAACCGTAGAAACCGTCCAAGCTGTACAAATTGTCCAAATCGTTCAAATTAATCCAGAAACTTAGAAATTCAATAAACTTTAAATAAATTTATTATTTTTCTGCATTTTATAGAAGCTTGAATATAAAATTGTGTCTTAGTTATTTTTCTGGAGCCTCCGAACCGTAGGAAACACCTGAACCGTAGGAACCGTTCGATCCGTTCGAACCGTAGAAACCGTCCAAGCTGTACAAATTGTCCAAATCGTTCAAATTAATCCAGAAACTTAGAAATTCAATAAACTTTAAATAAATTTATTATTTTTCTGCATTTTATAGAAGCTTAGATATAAAATTGTGTCTTAGTTATTTTTCTGGAGCCTCCGAACCGTAGGAAACACCTGAACCGTAGGAACCGTTCGATCCGTTCGAACCGTAGAAACCGTCCAAGCTGTACAAATTGTCCAAATCGTTCAAATTAATCCAGAAACTTAGAAATTCAATAAACTTTAAATAAATTTATTATTTTTCTGCATTTTATAGAAGCTTAGATATAAAATTGTGTCTTAGTTATTTTTCTGGAGCCTCCGAACCGTAGGAAACACCTGAACCGTAGGAACCGTTCAATCCGTTCGAACCGTAGAAACCGTCCAAGCTGTACAAATTGTCCAAATCGTTCAAATTAATCCAGAAACTTAGAAATTCAATAAACTTTAAATGAAATAATTATTTCTCTGCATTTTATAGAAGCTTAGATATAAAATTGTGTCTCAGTTATTTTTCTGGAGCCTCCGAACCGTAGGAAACACCTGAACCGTAGGAACCGTTCGATCCGTTCGAACCGTAGAAACCGTCCAAGCTGTACAAATTGTCCAAATCGTTCAAATTAATCCAGAAACTTAGAAATTCAATAAACTTTAAATAAATTTATTATTTTTCTGCATTTTATAGAAGCTTGAATATAAAATTGTGTCTTAGTTATTTTTCTGGAGCCTCCGAACCGTAGGAAACACCTGAACCGTAGGAACCGTTCGATCCGTTCGAACCGTAGAAACCGTCCAAGCTGTACAAATTGTCCAAATCGTTCAAATTAATCCAGAAACTTAGAAATTCAATAAACTTTAAATAAATTTATTATTTTTCTGCATTTTATAGAAGCTTAGATATAAAATTGTGTCTTAGTTATTTTTCTGGAGCCTCCGAACCGTAGGAAACACCTGAACCGTAGGAACCGTTCGATCCGTTCGAACCGTAGAAACCGTCCAAGCTGTACAAATTGTCCAAATCGTTCAAATTAATCCAGAAACTTAGAAATTCAATAAACTTTAAATAAATTTATTATTTTTCTGCATTTTATAGAAGCTTAGATATAAAATTGTGTCTTAGTTATTTTTCTGGAGCCTCCGAACCGTAGGAAACACCTGAACCGTAGGAACCGTTCAATCCGTTCGAACCGTAGAAACCGTCCAAGCTGTACAAATTGTCCAAATCGTTCAAATTAATCCAGAAACTTAGAAATTCAATAAACTTTAAATGAAATAATTATTTCTCTGCATTTTATAGAAGCTTAGATATAAAATTGTGTCTCAGTTATTTTTCTGGAGCCTCCGAACCGTAGGAAACACCTGAACCGTAGGAACCGTTCGATCCGTTCGAACCGTAGAAACCGTCCAAGCTGTACAAATTGTCCAAATCGTTCAAATTAATCCAGAAACTTAGAAATTCAATAAACTTTAAATAAATTTATTATTTTTCTGCATTTTATAGAAGCTTGAATATAAAATTGTGTCTTAGTTATTTTTCTGGAGCCTCCGAACCGTAGGAAACACCTGAACCGTAGGAACCGTTCGATCCGTTCGAACCGTAGAAACCGTCCAAGCTGTACAAATTGTCCAAATCGTTCAAATTAATCCAGAAACTTAGAAATTCAATAAACTTTAAATAAATTTATTATTTTTCTGCATTTTATAGAAGCTTAGATATAAAATTGTGTCTTAGTTATTTTTCTGGAGCCTCCGAACCGTAGGAAACACCTGAACC
The DNA here is from genome assembly GCF_029784155.1 of Uranotaenia lowii. Taxonomy (NCBI): domain Eukaryota; kingdom Metazoa; phylum Arthropoda; class Insecta; order Diptera; family Culicidae; genus Uranotaenia; species Uranotaenia lowii. Next base: position 10,102 of record NW_026598463.1, on the reverse strand, counting down.
GTAGGAACCGTTCGATCCGTTCGAACCGTAGAAACCGTCCAAGCTGTACAAATCATCCAAATCGTTCAAATCAATCCAGAAACTAAGAAATTCAATAAACTTGATGTATGGTAACACTTTCTTCGCATTTTAAAGAAGCTTAGATGAAAAATTGTGTCTCAGTATAATTTTGGAGCCTCCGAACCGTAGGAACCATCTGAACCGTACGAACCGTTCGAACCGTAGGATCCGTTCAAGCTGTACAAATCATCCAAATCGTTCAAATCAATACAGAAACTAAGAAATTCAATAAACTTGATGTATGGTAACACTTTCTTTGCATTTTAAAGAAGCTCATATGAAAAATTGTGTCTTAGTATTCACGGTGTGTTTCTAGAAGATGTTTAAGAGAAAAAAAACAGTAACTCTAATTTTTTCAGTAATTGAAAATTTAGCCTTTTCTGAGTCATTTCCAGGCAAAATTAAAATATTTGGTCGGTGAGTCCCCATACGATTTGGTTTTTTGAAGATTTATAGTCTATATTTAATTATTTTCAATCTGAAAAATTATCCCAGTGCTATGGAAAAGCAATGTTTTACTCAAAAAAAAATTTTTTTTCAAGTTTTGGTCATTCTGAAACTTTAAAAAAAATCCACGCCTAGAAAGATTGGTGATTCGGATTGAAAAACTTATTTTATAAGAAAATTTTATTTGAAATTTATCATTTGGAATATCCTCGTTATAATTGGTGTTATCCAAATGTAACTTTAATTTATATCCATATGCGTATATCTTGGAAAGCTAATTGTGGGTTAATGAAATTTATAGGATATATGAATAACATCATTCCAAAATCCTGTGATTGTTTCCCAACGAAATATAACTTTTTTTCAATCTTGTTCTTTTAGTTAATTCCATAATATTTGTATGCTCAGATGCATGTGCATACGCATTTAAGGAAAGATTTTTTTTTATGATACAACTCGTTTATCGCATTTTTCAATTACTTTTACCTCAGATTAAAATTTAAACAAATCTAAGCAGACCAGTTTTTAATAGAATTTAAAATAAAAAGAAAAGTTAAAAGTAAAAGTAATTGCACTAAAATTTGTACATCTTCGGCTAATAACTTCAATTTCAAATTACGTTTTTTTCATATTAGAGGTGAATAAATTCTCTATCAATCATCCGAATTTCATTTTTGCGTAAGAATTTTAATACTATTGATATTAATTAATGAATCAAAGATGAAGAACTATTTTTTCAGGAAAAGTTTCAATTTCATCGACGGTTTTAGACCAAATTTTTGCATCTTAAATATTTTAGTTTTTATAGATTTCTATGGTTCATTCAAACTTATATTATAAAAAAAAAAGATTCCAAGATGTTTTTACCACAACAGGTATAAAATTGTAGAAATTATATTTTTTACATAAATGTTTCATCAATGTTCTAATAAATAATAAAGAAGAGCGGCAGTGTTCAGTAGTGTAATTAAAATAAGAATGGGAAGAACAAAACATGATGAATCTTACACGTTTTAGGTTAGTTTGCTATCGCTCATTTGCAATTCACTTTTGCCGACAATACTGTTGATTTTTGTAAATTTAAGATCGACAAAAAGATAGAAATGCATTTTTTTTTTGGAAGAATTTCAAACTTATTACAGTTTTAGACTAGATTCATCCATTTAAAAAAATCGTACAAACTTTAAAATTCAATTTTGAACAAAGAGTTCCAGAGATTATTGTAATAATATAGTGGGTTGAAAACTGTAGAAGGTAGGATTATTTAACCTTCAAATTAATGCTTGCTCTTTGAATAATATTGAAGAATCACAGTGTACAGGAGGGTTACCAAAATTAGGCTTAAAAAAAGAAATTAAACGTTTTATAAAACACTCCAGGCTTATAAAGATCATTTTATCACGAGAAAGTAACATGCAAAATTTAAAACTGCTGTAGTGACTACCATTGAGTCTGAAGTGCGAATGGCATTTAAGACATTTGACTCAGGAGAAGAATATTTTCATAACTTTTGAAAAGCTTAAATTAAGACCAACTTTTCTACTCCAGATCGCATCACGATACGCGTTATCACAAAAAAATTATAGCGGTTCTTAGTAGATTTGATTAGTGTTTTTTTTAATCATTGAGCTTTTTTAATAAAACTCCCTTCAGTGTTTCCACAATCAGAAAATCTAAAGATAATGGATTCAAATTATTCCAGATAATTTAAATAATTTCAGATAATTTAACTCTCTGAGACTGCTGACAGGATTCACCAGCTGATTTTTGAATTCAGGATTAAAAGATATTGTTATGCATTTTTCTTCGTTTTAATGGCTATGTAACTAGTTTGAAATAGTTGTTAAAAATTTTCAAAGTTTAGATATGATTGTTGAGCTACCAGTCGAACTTCAAAATATTGAAAGTAAGAACTAAGAGAATTAGCACCTCTGAATTAAAAAAAAAACCCTTAAAATATATGCATTTTTTCAATGATTTCAAATCGAAAATTTTCAAAAAAAAAATTTGTATGGGGGGTCACCGACCAAATATTTTAATTTTTGGTGGAAACTATTCGGGAAAAGCTCTTCTTTCTGCCCATGCAAAAATTAGCGTTACGGTATTTTTTTTCTTTAAGTCCTTCTACGAAACACACCGTGTATTGTTTTGGAGCCGTCCGAACCGTAGGAACCATCTGAACCGTACGAACCGTTCGAACCGTAGGATCCGTTCAAGCTGTACAAATCATCCAAATCGTTCAAATCAATCCAGAAACTAAGAAATTCAATAAACTTGATGTATGGCAATACTTTCTTTGCATTTAAAAGAAGCTTAGATGAAAAATTGTGTCTCAGTATAATTTTGGAGCCGTCCAAACCGTAGGAACCATCTGAACCGTACGAACCGTTCGAACCGTAGGATCCGTTCAAGCTGTACAAATCATCCAAATCGTTCAAATCAATCCAGAAACTAAGAAATTCAATAAACTTGATGTATGGTAACACTTGCTTTGCATTTAAAAGAAGCTTAGATGAAAAATTGTGTCTCAGTATAATTTTGGAGCCGTCCGAACCGTAGGAACCATCTGAACCGTACGAACCGTTCGAACCGTAGGATCCGTTCAAGCTGTACAAATCATCCAAATCGTTCAAATCAATCCAGAAACTAAGAAATTCAATAAACTTGATGTATGGCAATACTTTCTTTGCATTTAAAAGAAGCTTAGATGAAAAATTGTGTCTCAGTATAATTTTGGAGCCGTCCGAACCGTAGGAACCATCTGAACCGTACGAACCGTTCGAACCGTAGGATCCGTTCAAGCTGTACAAATCATCCAAATCGTTCAAATCAATCCAGAAACTAAGAAATTCAATAAACTTGATGTATGGTAACACTTTCTTTGCATTTTAAAGAAGCTCATATGAAAAATTGTGTCTTAGTATTGTTTTGGAGCCGTCCGAACCGTAGGAACCATCTGAACCGTACGAATATTGAAATTACTCGGAAAGAGATAAGGTCATCTTTAGATCCGGTGGCGCTAGGCGTTAAATCTGTGCGTTACTTTGATTCTACAGGAGAAGTCTTGGTAAGATGTTGGACAAAGGACAAAGCCATTTATTTCTTGACTCTTGCTCAGAAAGTGCTGGGAAAAAAATACGCAATTGAAATAAAAAAACTTGCTAGGCCTAAACTTAAGATAGTGGGATTCGAATATACTGAAAACTTTAAAGAGGTAGACTTTGTTAGTTTGTAAAAAAAACAAAATAACTTGACCGAATCAGAATTGACAGTAGTCAAAATAGAGAAAAATGATAAATGGAAGCGTAATCCAATGATTGCTACCATTGAGGTTGACGCTGAAACATTCACAACATTGATAAACCGCGGGAAAGTCAATGTGGGATGGGAAAGGTGTAATGTTTATGAAGCAGTTAGTGTCCTTAGGTGTTATAGATGTTGGCAATATGGTCACAAAGCTGAATACTGCAAAGAACCGACCTGTTGCGCCAAATGCGCTGAAAGTCACGATACAGATAAATGCATGGCTCAATACGAAAAGTGCAGTAATTGTTTTAGATTCAATTTAACGGTAAAGTCTGTTGGTGAGAAGTTGGATGTTTGTCATTCCGCTTGGAGCTATGAATGTGAAATATACAAAAGAAAACTTACAAAGGCAAGAAAGTTTATTGACTATGGCAAGTAGCAAACAATGTCAGAGATTTTGTATCTTAACGTATGTGGACTGATTAGGAACTTCGATGAAATTTGCGTCATCATAGAAGAACTGAAACCGATTGTTATGGTCTTGGTTGAAACTCATGTAACTGAGGAATCAATTGCTAATACTCTTGACATAATGGGTTACACAATGGTGAACTGTTTTTCGCATTCGAAACACACAGGTGGGGTAACGATGTTTGTGCAGAATGTATTCAAAATAGATATTTTGTTGAATACCTACCTTGAAATGAATTGGATACTGGCCCTTAAGTTGAAGCACGATAGGGAAAGTTTCATTGTTGGTGGTATTTACCATTCGCCAAGCGCAAACGACACTCGCTTTGTGGATATACTTGAAAATCTATGGTTGAGTGAAATTGTAGCTGATGATATAGTTAACATCTTTTGTGGCGATTTTAACATCAATTTTAATAAAGATACTGAGTGCAGAGAATTGAAACGAGTTATGGAGGCAAATGGATTTCGACAGGTTGTCACACAAGATACTCGAATAACTGTTTCCACTAGTACCAGAATAGATTTAGTTTTTACTAACGTTGAAGAAGCTGAAGCGATTATTCTCCCGAGTCTGCGGGTGTCAGACCATGAATCAATAAGCGTCGATAGTCATGAATACAACGATTCGGAAAAATTTCAAATTGTGAAAGATTGGAGTCGGTACAACAAAATCGACTTTTGTCGGATTCTTGAGTCAGGATTGGGTTCATTAATTTGCCGAGATTTTAACGAATCTGTTAAAGGTTTTGATTTACTACTGAAGAATAGCATCAATGCCCTTGTTAACGAACGAAACGTAAACAGAAAAATGTCCAATAAGTGGTACTCTAGTAACCTTCGCTTGTTGAAAAGGAGTAGAGATAAACTGTACAACCAGTTTCTTCGTCAGAAATGTGAGAGAAATTGGCTGAAGTACAAGACTGTTCGAAACGATTACCCTCAGAAAATAAAAGAAGCCAAAAATCAATCAGTTCAAAATGAGCTAGATAGTAACAGAAATAATGGAAAACTTTTATGGAAAACGATTAAACGCTTGGTGAACCCAGGAGGTGTAAAATTGGAATCAGTTTGTTTCAATGGAGTTGAAATTACTAACGAATTAGAAATCGCTGAAAAACTCAACGATTATTTTGTCGACAGTGTCATGCAAATCCATGATAGTATAGCTACTGGTTCAAATAACAGTTTAGGTCAAATAGAGTACAATTGTCGAAACTGGAACTCCTTCGAAAGCCTTAGTAATCAAGAATTCTTTGAAATAGTAAACAACATGAAATCTACAGCAGGCATCGATAATGTTTCATTGAGAGTTTTCAAGGATTCATTAACAGTAGGGGAGAGTGGGGATACTTGATCCCCTTTTCTTATTTTCACCATATCTTTTTGGAAAAATTTAGCAACTCGCCGTCTTTGACATTTTCTGACAGCTTGTAACTTCAAGTTTCTATGCTCCAAAAATTAGAACGTGACTTGAACCCATTGAAGAACTAGAAGCATTTTCTTGGGAGTAAAAAAATTGCGATTTTTTCTGAAGATAGGGGAGACTTGATCCCCTATTGAAGGAGACTTGATCTTTTATTCAGGAAGCCCTAATCCTTGTATAAAAATCAAACAAAACCCCAAGATAGAATGTTAATTGACTATTTCGGTCATGTTTGTTCTCATTTCACAATTTATAGCAGAAATAAGAAGAAAATTCTATAACTTTGTCTCAACGCTAATAACATTGCATACTTAAAGGCGCTATTTTTTAATAATTTAAAAAAAATAATTATTTTTGCTCTTTTCTTCAGACATGTTTGATAAATATTAGTTTTTGGATAAATATTAGTAATTTCGTAATCAGCGATCACAGCGATCAATTCAGAAGAAGAATATGCCGTTTGGAAGGGGGATCAATTGTACCCAATTCTAGGGGATCAATTGTACCCATAATAAACATTTTAGAAAACATTTTCTGAAAAAAGTTGAGAGTTTTCCATTGCTTTGAAAATATAGCATTATGAAGTTCATTTTACGCTCGAACGATTGATACCATAGAACAAATATTTTTTTCATAATTTTCCCATGTAAGGAACATTTTAAAGTGATGAAAAAAGATCTTCAAGGTACATTTTGTGAAATTTTTCAAACAAAGTTCAATTACTCAAACAATTATTTTGTTAAAAAGTTTTAAACTGCAAGCATTGTTATTTTGCTCATTTTGGCACATTTTTTTAGAACATTTGATCTTTGTAAGACATTCCAGTTTCGAGATATAGCTAAGGAATCAAGTATCCCCAGGGATCAAGTATCCTCATTCTCCCCTACTTGCAAATCCATTATTAGAAATTATAAACACGAGTCTGCGATCAGGTAAAATGCCAGATACATGGAAGTTTTCAACTGTGGTTCCTGTTCAAAAACAGTCCAACACACGAGAGTCAACTTTATTCAGACCCATCAACATGTTAGAGCTACAAGAAAAGGTGCTAGAATTGGCAGTAAAACGACAATTGCTACACTTCATTGAATCGGAAAATATTTTGATTGAAGAACAATCTGGATTCAGGAAACAACATTCCACAGAAACAGCGGTAAACTCGATACTTCGAAAATGGAAAGATAATGTTGAAAATGGAAACTATACAGTCGCCGTTTTCCTTGATTTCAAGAGAGCGTTTGAAACAATTGACCGGCAGAAATTGTTGAACGTATTAGCAAGAATCGGTTTAAGTGGCATGGTATTAAACTGGTTTTGAAGTTACCTGGAAAAAAGAATGCAACGGACAAAGTTTGGCTCGTCATACTCTCAATATAAAGAAAATAAGTTGGGTGTCCCTCAAGGAAGTGTCCTGGGGCCTATTCTATTTATCTTATATATCAACGACTTGAAAATGTGTCTAGAACATGGTCAACTCAAACTGTTTGCTGATGATTCAGTGTCTTATTGGACTGGAAAAAATTTAGGACTCATAATGCATGAAGCCATGGCCGTAGGAACGGGGGGTGTTTTGGGGGTTAAACCCCCCCCCATGAGGGTCCAAAAATGTCAATCAAAATGTTCTTCTCTAAACTCGAAATTTTAAATTCATAATAAAATTCGATGAACAACTCAAGTTAATCAAGAGTAACAATCTCGACTAAGAATTTAAGACCAAAACCTCGAAATCTTATTCCAGGTCCTCAATTCTGCTATAGATTTTCAAAAATTTTCTCACTTGTTGATAGAATTTTGAAGACTGTACTCGAAAAACGCTATCAAAAGTTATTCACATAATAAGTTGGTGCATAAATTTCGGTGCAGTCCTTATATAGTCTCCAATATCGAATTTTCAAAAAGATAGACTCAGTAAGGTTGCCTGCCTGATTGCCCGGATTTTGCCCGAAAGTTTTTTACTTATTTCCGAATAAAAAGATAAATTTAAACTGCGTGATAACACTTTGTATTATGCATCCAAACGATTTTTTTTAACAAAGTTTATCCAGGTCAACTGAATGATGTGTTTCGATGAAAACAAACTACTTTCGAGTATTTTCTTCTTAATTTCGATTGAAGAATTTCTAAATTTGTCCGATATAGCCCAGATTTTGGGTTGAAAACTTTGAGATCGTGTGCCCGAATTTCGCAATGTTTTTATATAAAAAAGCCCAGATTTTACCTGTTCGGATAAGTGCGGTAAAATATATGGCCGATGTTCTGGTACCATTTTTTTTTCATAAATCTAAATTTGTTACCCGTGACCGAATTATGGAATCTGAATCCAGTTTATAGTTCTTGATTTTCAGTTTGGTTCATCATTGGGACAAAATCATGATACGAATCTTGGTTTTGCATTTAAAACAATAATAAGATTCATTTTAAATGTTCGAAACTCATCATTCCGGAATATTAAAAAAATATTTAAAATAAACCATTTTGAAAATTTGGTTTTCAAATTTTTACTACTAATTCTTATGCCGAAGTGAAACTTTCACAATTCCATAATGGTGATTCAGAAATTTAATATTAGAGATTCATCATTCGGAATTTTCAGTCAGGATAGGAATTCAAAATTTGTAACTTCAGGTAACTTCAGGTTCAGGTAGAATTCAAAATTTCCTAAAAGAAAACACAAAACAGGTAAAAACCACTGGTATAAAATAAGATCTCATATTATAAATTACGTTCCTTGAAAAATCTAAGTTTCAATTTTTCACAGGATTTCAATAGTGAAATAAATTATAAATGATAATTTAATGTTGATAAAATAACTTGTACTGCATCTTCCGGTTCAGGAAATATATTTAATTTGTTTGTTGTTTAACATTATTTATATTGTAGATACTTAAAAAAAATTTAAACTAAAATCTGAATGTATCGAGTTTACAAGAGTTAAAAATAAATCTGGTTTGTACCCCAAATAAGTTTCTTTTTCAATTAAAGCCTTCAAGATCCCTCATTCATTTTTGATAAATTAAAAAAAAACTTTTCACATGAAGGACTTATTTTCAAAATTAATGATTTGAAATTAATAACTACTAATATTTAAGAACTAACCCGAATAATGAGATACTATTAGTATCACTTTTTTTCATATACTTTATGTATTCAATTCAAACCCCCCCTATGAGCAGTTCTTCCTACGGCCCTGCATGAAGCAAATGCTGATCTGGAAAACATTACTGAGTTTCTAAAACAGAGAAAATTATGTCTGAACCTCGATAAAACCAACTGGATGATAATAGGCAACCGCAAAATTGTGGATTGCCCAAGTCTGCTAATTGGGCGGATGTGTGATCGAAAGAGTACGTCATATAAAGTATCTAGGAGTGCAAGTCGACGATAAGCTAAACTTCGTCGAGCATGTGGATTACACAATAAAAAAAATCGCGAAAAAATATGGTGTACTTTGTCGGATAAATAGGTATTTGACTTTCTGGTCAAAAATCACTTATGTGAAGTCAATTATTATGCCACATTTTGATTACTGTTCTACAATTCTACTTCAAGCTTCAGATACACAAATAAAGCGATTGCAGAGAATCCAAAATAAAATTATGAGAGTTGTGACACGTTGCAACCGTTACACACCAAGTGCTCTTATGCTCGACATGCTTAAATGGCTATCTGTAAAACAACGGATTGCTTATAATAGCCTAATGTTTGTCCATAAAATGAAAAACGGAATGTTACCTTCATATTTAGCTCGAGATCTACAGTTCGGTAACGACATTCACAGTTACAACACGAGAAGAGCATATGATTTTAGACTTCCAATTGCTAAGAAAGAAATGACAAAACGATCAATATTCTACAACGGCTTGAAGATGTATAACAGCCTGCCGCAAGACATCAAAGATAACTCGAATATAAATAGCTTCAAAAGAATGGCAATACTATATGTGAAGACAACTTTTTAGTATATGCAAGAATCCTAAATGGGAGCTTCATAATGTGATGGAAATCTGATGCGTTATCAGACATATAATCTGTACAGTGATGGACATACGCGGGAGTTTGAAAGGCGACCAAGTAGTACAGAAATCGACAAAGTAACGTAAAAACAAATATCCAAAGGATAATTGTCCCTCCCACTTCAAAAGATGCGTATGGGGTGGAGGGAGGACCCTGATGGGCCTCCTGGGACCATCACAAAAAAAAAAAAAAAAAAAAAAAAAAAAAAAAAAAAAAAAAAAAAAAAAAAAAAAAAAAAAAAAACCGTAGGATCCGTTCAAGCTGTACAAATCATCCAAATCGTTCAAATCAATCCAGAAACTAAGAAATTCAATAAACTTGATGTATGGTAACACTTTCTTTGCATTTTAAAGAATCTTAGATGAAAAATTGTGTCTCAGTATAATTTTGGAGCCGTCCGAACCGTAGGAACCCATCTGAACCGTACGAACCGTACGA
>NW_026598462.1:0-25636 GCF_029784155.1 Uranotaenia lowii | reverse complement strand
ACAATCTGTCTAAAGTATCTTTTAAAGGTCTGTGCAGATGAGACTCAATAGATCCTGTGCCGCTTCCTAAGAGGGAAACTGCGGGGATAAGACTTTACCTTCCTCGTAGCGGATCTCGAGGGAAGAGGGTTAACCACTGTCGGAGGATACCCACGGGTAGAGAGGCTCTCGACGCCGGGCGAGCCTCTCGAGTCGGTGTAGGATGTCGTCACCGTCGGGAAACATCCGAGTCGTAGCGTTCCAAGTCCCGAATGTGGGCCGTGACAGGCGCGAGTCTAGGATAAGCTGCTCTCGATCTGGCACACGACGGGCAAGGTGGCAAACTTCGAACCCTGAAGATAAGAGGTCGGGCTTCGAGTCGTTAGAGGAGAGGTCAGGTCTCAAAACTTCAGGCGGAGAGGTTTGTGTGGTCAACCCCGAGTCTTTATGATAAGGGGTCGGGTCTCGAGTCGTAAGAGGAGGGATCAGGCCCCTTACCAACAAGAGGAGGGGTACAAGTGGTCACCTCGAGTCATTACGAGGAGAGGTTAGATTTCAAGTCGTTAGAGGAGAGATCGGGCCTTGAATCGTGCAGAGGAGAGGTAAACCTCGAGTCGATGTGAGGAGGGGTCGGATCTCAAGTCGCTAGAGGAGAGATCAGGCTTCAAGTCGCGAAGAGGAGAGGTTTGTGAGAGAATCTCGAGTCATTGCGAGGAGATGTCGGTTCTAGAGTCGTTAGAGGAGAGTTCAGGCGTCGAGTCGTAAGGATGAGAGGTTTTGCTGAAAGTGGTCTCGTTAATGAGTATTGCCTTGGAGCGCATTAGCGCGAATAGACCTCCCACTCTTGAAGCATAGTGTGTCAAACAGTTCGAGGTGGGAACCAGGTCTGCGGCCCCAGGTGGAGTTTAGGGAGTAGGGGGTATACACGGAGTATATCATGAGTCTTCCCATTGTACCCATGGACCCAGAGTAGCAAACTGGGGGGACGCGGTGGCTCGCCGTGCCTTGGAATACAATCCGTAAACCGGGATTTACCACCTGTGGTTACCAACTAAAAAAAAAAAAGATCCTGTGACCGACACCACGTCGTCATCTGCAAGTTAGACAGCTTTAGAGAGACAGCTGTCGATGTCACCTACGTAAAAGTTGTACAAAAGTGGGCTCAAACAGGAACCCTGCGGGTGGCCTGTGTGGTTAAACGTCTAAATAACACCAATGATTCCTGTATTTAGAGCCGAAATCCCGATATCTCAATCTTTGAGATTTCAGCTTGAAGTGCTTCTAACAGTGCAGGGCAGTCCAGTAAAGACAGAGGCCCTGCTAGCGAACTTGCACCACACAGCCAAAAAGTACTCAAGGATTCATCTAACCAAGCTACAGTAGAGACTCTTCAGACAGATATTTTCGCATCTTTTGTCGTACGGAATATCTCGAATACGCCCTCTGAATACACACGAATGGAGAATAACTCCGCTGCGAGGAGAGTGTTGCATTTGATTGGAAACACTGCAGCATATTTTCAAGCCTGTGAGATCCTTGGACATCGATTTGTCCGTCCAGTTTATAACCTGATCACCCAAAGTGATGGCTTCTAGTGGGGTCAATTTCCGTCGCCTTTCGTTAAGAAAAAGTGCTTTACTTTTTGCTGGATTAAAAGAAGTTGGTTCTGCTGGGACCATTACTCGATACTTTTGAGATCTCCGTTGACCATGGTGATAATCTCCTGCCCGCAAGGACCTGTTCCCCACAGAAAACCGCTTGAGATCGTCCTTCCAAGAAGGATTCCATGAGAGTTACAGCGGAATCAGAAAAATTGAACTGCGTGCTAAGCTTGTGACAGAGTTTGTCATGTGGAATAGTGTCAAATGCCTTAGAATGCCCCTGTGCCTTTCTTGTCCATCAAGCGAGCTAGCTCATCGTCGACGTGAAGTGCCGCAGTTTTGATGCTGTGCCCTTTACGGAAACCAGCTTGGTGTCCGTTGAGGAGTTCATTTTCCGCGATAAAACTTGACATCTGTTGCTTTAATAGTTTTTCGAATGCTCTAGATATGGCGCATAGGATACTTATTGGCCGAAGATTGCTTATTGAGCTCAAATGTGCTTTTTTTTCGCATTTGTCTAATTTTGTCGTGCTTCCAAATTGTAGGAAAAACTGACGTTTTGATGATCTGGTTAAACAAATGAGTGATTTGTCCTACTACAAACGGCAGTATGATTTTTGTAAACGTAATCGGTAGACCGTCAAGACCCGTTGCGTTGGATTTGACATCTCTTATGGCGTTGACGTCCTCCCACCATTAAACAGACCGAAAGAAGAAATTGTTAGATGAAACAAGGGATGCCCTTCTTTCGTGGACATCTGTTGTATTTTACGTAATTGGACAGAAAAGTTCGATTTACTTCATCGGGATCCAACCGCAGATTTGGAAAAACTGTCGCTTTGCTATACCTACCACAGATTTAACTTTGTTTCTGAGTTGTTGGAAACGACTTAGAGCCGACGCTTTGTTTGCTGTAGGAGCAAAACGCCCGTCTTTATAAGTCAAATTGCGTTCCAACATTGCTTTGGCGATTTCGTTAGTAAACTATGGATTGCATACCTTCCGGCATTTACGTGTTCGCAACGGAATGCATCTGTCGTAAATCAACCAAAAAGTGATTGTTGAAAAATGTTATTGATTGGTTTGGATCATCCATGTCGTAAAACTCATTCGAGGGGACACGGAAGATGTTATATTTCAAAGCTCTGAAGTCTATGCGCATGTAGTCACGGAACATTTCCACTTTAGGTGCGATCGTCGTATCAAAATCCAATGAACCATAAATAAGGTCGTGCAATCAGCTCGTTTCTGTTCGCAATACCACCAAATTTATTGGAGATTTCTTCGACCTTCGAAACGATTCGTGTTAATGATTTGATCGTGTTAACAACACGGGATACCAGATCGAGTTTGCTTTCCAATTCAGCTTTCACTGCGTCGATTTTGCCATTGACAGAATCAATACGTTCGAAAGTTTTGGTGAATTGTTCGTTTGTGCCTTGAAGTACGGCTTCCAAAGTTAAAGTTTTGGCGGTTCCTTCGGTATCGTCGTCGGATCGAATTCGCTTGGCATTCGTTTTGGTTTCGTTGCTGCTGATGGCTGATGATGGTGGAGTACGAGAAACCGACATAGTGCAGCTATTCGAAATGCGTACCACTGTGCGAAGAGGACAGCAAATAAACTATAAAGCGGGACAGTGCACTTTTTTCGTTTTAAACAAATAGTTTGAAGCGGTTTCCGGAAATATTTACCACGAATGTTCTTCCACAATCGTTTTTAGTTCGCACGAATTCTAGTAAGTTCAGATTTTTCGTCGCTATCGTATCAATATTTACTCTGAGTGTTTTTTCATGCTGCATCAACGGCACTTCTTGCGCTAAACCTTTTGAACCGTGCGAATGGTAACTTAGTTCGTGAATATGTAGAATGTAGCCAAAAAGTAGCAACCAACAACCAACCAACATAGGTTGGTTGACTTCAGGCGATTTAACTTATCATCTATTTGCACTAATTTACGATAAAAGAGTGGGACCTAAATTGACACTCTCTTCCTTTAAACTTATTATTAAGTTTTATTAGTGACACTTAACCATCTTCGTGGCATTCGTGTCATCTCTTTTCCTTTAAACGGTTCGAATTAAATGTGTGAGATTTGGAGTCCAATATATCATAGGGCAAACAGCTTGACTCTATTTGAGTAGGCCATGTGGTAGAGTGATGAAGAACGATTTCAGAGGGCTGGAGTTCGATTTTCAGTCGGGCGAGTTTTTTTTTCACTTATCTCAAATTATTCATAATGTATATTCTGCTTGTTGTTGAAATGAAAACGAAATCTCAAATCCATTTCTGGATTCTAATCATTGTAGCTATATGCTTTTTTTCCGGAAGTTTAATACGATCATTCCTTCTGGTATAGGTAAGCGTTTGAATAACCTTGTTGTTTCTGCGATATACCTGGTATAATGTTTGCTGGGTTGACAGTGTTCAAGAAGATTAACTGCCCTTCCAGATTGGAATGACACAGCTACGTCTAGTAACATCGATCCTGCTCACATTCGATTCCTGATTCTGCAGTTCTCGTTATCAGAGATGTGTACAAACGTGCACTACTCCAAAAATGTTTGTTTTTCGGAGATATGATTGTCATAGTAGACTGAGTCGATTTAAGGTCGTTACAAAATTTCTCTAACCCTGGGGTCCATAAGCTTCATTTTGGATCAAAACTCATCCATGATTTTATGCAGTATTAAACGTTGAGAAGACAGCTTGAAATTGGAAGGCGTGTTGAGAGGACATCCTGAACATATAAACTCGAATTTCAGGCGAGTTGAGAGGACAGCTTGAAATTGAAAGGCGAGTTGAGATGACAGCGTAAGCGTTTTGAATACAATTTCAAGCGAGTTAAGAGCTCAGCTTGAATTTGGATGGCGAGTTGGGAGGACCCCCAGTGTATATTGACGCAAATTTCAAGCGAGTTGAGAGAACAGCTTGAATTTGAAAGGCGAATTGGGAGGACCCCCAGTGTTCATTGACGCAAATTTCAAGCAAGTTGAGAGGACAGCTAGAAATTGAAAGGCGAGTTGAGATGACAGCGTAAGCGTTTTGCATAAAATTGCATGCGAGTTGAGAGAACAGCATGAATTTGGATGGCGAGTTGGGAGGACCCCCAGTGTAAATTGACGCAAATTTTAAGCTTGTTAAGAGGACAGCTTGAATTTGGATGGCGAGTTGGGAGGACCCCCATGACGCAAATTTCAAGCGAGTTGAGGGGACAGCTTGAAATTGTAAGGCGAGTTAAGATGACAGCGTAAGCGATTTGAATACAATTTCAAGCGAGTTGAGAGAACAGCTTGAATTTGGATGGCGAGTTGAGAGGACCCCCAGTGTAAATTGACGCAAATTTCAAGCTTGTTAAGAGTTCAGCTTGAATTTGGAGTTGGGAGGACCCCCAGTGTATATTGATGCAAATTTCAAGTGAGTTGAGGGGACAGCTTAAAATTGAAAGGCGAGTTGAGATGACAGCGTGAGCGTTTTGGATACAATTTCAAGCGAGTTAAGAGGACAGCTTGAATTTGGATGGCGAATTGGGAGGGCCCCCAGTGCTTATTGACGCAAATTTCAAGCGAGCTGGGAGGACAGCTTGAAATTTTTAAGCAAGTTGAGATGACAGCGTAAGCGTTTTGAATACAATTTCAAGCGAGTTGAGAGAACAGCTTGAATTTGGATGGCGAGTTGGGAGGAACCCCAGTGTATATTGACGCAAATTGCGAGTTGGGAGGACCCCCAGTGTATATTGACGCAAATTTCAAGCGAGTTGAGAGGACAGCTTGAATTTGGATGGCGAGTTGGGAGGACACCCAGTGCATATTGACGCAAATTTCAAGCGAGTTGAGGGGACAGCTTGAAGTTGAAAGGCGAGTTGAGATGACAACGTTAGCGTTTTGAGTATAATTTCAGGCGAGATAAGACGACAGTTTGAATTTGGATGGCGAGTTGGGAGGGCCCCCAGTGTATATTGACGCAAATTTCAAGCGAGTTGAGAGGACAGCTTGAAATTGAAAGGCGAGTTGAGATGACAGCGTAAGCATTTTGATTACAATTTCCATCGAGTGAACAGGACAGCTTGAATTTGGATGGCGAGTTGAGAGGACATCCTGAACATATTAACGCAAATTTAAAGCGAGTTTAGAGGACAGCTTGAAACTGAAAGCCGAGTTTAAAGGACAGCCTAAGCGTTTTGATTGCAATTTCAAGCGAGTTAAGAGGACAGCTTGAATTTGGATGGCGAGTTGGGAGGACCGCCAGTGCGTATTGACGCAACATTCGAGCGCATTTAGTAAACAGCCTGCACGCTATTATGAATCCAAGCGAGTTGAGAAGTTAGCTTGAGCTAATAGGACCACCTGAAAATATAAGCGTGAATTTCTAGTGAGTTGAGGAATTCACCTGAACGTTTTGATTAAAACTTAAGCGTGTTAAGCGAATAGCTTGGAACTTTTGTGTGTACAGTAGCTTAGGAAAAGCTGCAATCGGGAGAGTGGGAATCGAATCAATATCTCAACAATTTCATTTTTGATGTCCATCAAACTTTTTTTAAGCATCAAATGTACACTGAGAATAATACTCTTTAAAAAATTAAAGTGACCATAATTCCAAATAATCGGTAAGTTTTCTGGTATATTCGAATGCCAACCACCATGAGTTGGATTTGACAAACATTTATTTAAAAAAAGTAGAATAAAATGTCCTTATTCAAAATTATCATCCAACAAACCTGCAAAAACGAGTTACGAGTCTCGATTCCACGACGCTACAGCTTCCCGTAGCCGGCACTGGAGCAAAAGTGGAACCGTGCTAACCTATTTTCTTCGAAACCCGAGCGATCGTAAACTGGAAATTTATGGCTCGGAAATCATCGACGGTCTTCGTCTTCTTTTGTTCCCGGAAACACTTGATTCACTGAGTACACACCGACAGACCGAACGAAGGAACAGGGAAGAATGCAAGAGTGCGGACCCCGAGCTGCATTTCTCGAGTAACGCTGCCCACCCACTAGAACAACCGCAAGGATAGCGGCCGCCGGAAGTCGGGCTAGGGAGGATGGCGATTCAAGCATCTCCATTTGGTGATCGAATTCCTCCTTAGACTGGCGATATTCGATGACGGTAACCAGATAAGGGACCAGGCATGGTTACATATTTGGATAAAATCCGATGCACGGATGGATGGGGAATTGACGGTATGGAAAGTTGGCTTTAGTTAGAGCAAACAGAATTTTCCTTGCATATTTCTTAGCCTTGAAGTTTGAGCTAAGAGCTTAGAACTTGTTTGGCTTCTTTTAGACTTTCACCATCATGAGGTTTGTGAAATTAAAGTCACCCAAACAACACTCATTTTTAAACGCCTTAGTTTATACTATTGAAAACAGCGGGAGCCAAAAGACAATATTTAACGTCTTAATGTAGGTAATAAATGGTTTCCACTAGCAGGGGAAGTATAAACGGCTAGAATGAAGTGTTGTGCGTGTGATGCTGCTTTTGATAAGGAAATATTGTATCGACGTTAAGTCAGCTGAAATTAAATTCCGGAGCAGCCAACAATTAAAAGCAAATCGAACGTTAGCTCCTGTCCAAAACAAAACTCACACAGAAAAAAGTCTGCAGTCGGGAAAGAAATTGACACATCGGGCGCAATGAAATGCTATTCATCACCAGAGAGCTGATATAGTAAAAACAAATTATAGTAAATATTAAACCTATATTTCGGGCCAAAAAGTAAGTTTTTCAAAATTTCAATTAAAACATCAATTTTTCAAACAATAACAAACATTTCAACTGAACCCACTTGTTATCGGTTTGACCTAGATCAAGTGAATGTCTCCGGATTCCAGTAACACCAGCAGGGACCGGTCTGGTTGCTATTGACTATACGGAGCAGCCGGAATGCGTAACAGGAAACCTGGTCGAGGTGTTTTTCATTTTGAGATTTTCAGGTTGATTAAAGCCGAGTTACCGAGACGACGAGGGAAAGGAAATGCTTTGGTGACACTAGAAAAATCTGTACAATCCAATGTGAATCTCAGAATTCTAAAAATAAAATAATAGACAGATAGCCAAGTATTTACATTATGATTCTTGGATGATTTCAAAAAAGGGGATCAGATTAAGATTCAGATTCAAATTTCAGATTCAGATTTCAGATTCAGATTTCAGATTCAGATTTCAGATTCAGATTTCAGATTCAGATTACAGATTCAGATTTCAGATTCAGATTTCAGATTCAGATTTCAGATTCAGATTTCAGATTCAGATTTCAGATTCAGATTTCAGATTCAGATTTCAGATTCAGATTTCAGATTCAGATTTCAGATTCAGATTTCAGATTCAGATTTCAGATTCAGATTTCAGATTCAGATTTCAGATTCAGATTTCAGATTCGAAAATTTCAATATTTTTTCCTGAATTTGATTCCGTCTCAACCATCTAGCAATCACGTATAATTGTGTCGAGAAGAAGGACGTTTCAGTTCTGAGTCATACTAATTTTACGATACAAATACGTTTATTTAGAAACAACACACGGAACGTGTCCGGAAATGCAATAAACGGTGCAGAATTCAAACAGAATTCATAACAATTAGTTTTACTATTGTTTTTCTCATCTCAATGCAGATGCACACAAATCGAGAGAACAGTTACATACGTGTCTAGTTGGATCGAAAATCCGTTTCAAAACAAACGAATCTTCCGCATTATTGCGGGCCGACGATTCATAATCAAAAGCTTGGAATTGATTGTGTTGTTTACATTCCACCCTCAATCACGCTGCCGAACAACAATCATCATCAAGCATATTGATGATAGTGGTGTGAGGGTGTAAATTTTGTGCACGGATAAGACTTACTTTATCTATTATCTAAATTCAATTAAACTGATCCCGTCCTTTCTCTTTTTTAAGCTTCGCTGACAATCTGTCAGGTTATTTCATCGAATTCCATTTAGGTCAATTTTTTATTTTTATTTTTATTTTTTCAGGTCAAATAACACTTGACTCAGATATCGATTGATCCACAATCGGATCTAAAAGAGATTTAATCGACTTAACATCGACGTTAACAATGTAGAAAAATTAGTTTCTTAAAAAATCAGTTCTCTAAAAAAAATAAATTTCCACGTTTCACAACAGCAAACACATTCATCTTCGTCTTCAACCCATCGGATTCCCTTTTGTCATTCGCATCAAAATCAAGTTCATAAACGACGCCGTCCTCAGAGCGAATATTGCAATCTTGACCTACACAATATGTCGCCTGTTCCGGTAGCTAAAAAGCGCGGCAAAAGGTGAGTGTTGGCATCAAATTTTTTATGACAGACGCGAAGCAAAACAAACAAGAGAAGCGAGTTGTTCTTTTTTTAACCCTCAATAATTTTGTAACGTCGAGATGTTCATTTATCGACAGCACAAAAAAAAGTAAGAGAGTAAAGGAGAGCGAACCAAAAAGAGAGCAAAAAAATATATTGGCAACCCGAGTAGCGAACAGTTCCGAAACGTTTCAAGTCTGAAATTATAAACCTTTTTTTTCGCGTCATCATGAAGTAGGTATCCCTACTTTTGGGTTGCGTCCATTGACCAGTCAGGCGTAAACGATTACAATAAATGAAGAAAAACTCACCAGAGGGTGGGTGGGCGACAGACCGTGAAAAATTTTGTTCAGCGAGAAGGAGGGGCGAACGGAGTTCTTTTTTCTTTTGTTTTGATGATCGTTTCAAATTTACAAATTGAAGCGAGAGACGCAATTAAGGAGAAAAGTTTAAGCTGAAAACTAATAAAAAAAGGCAAAACCTAGTGGAGACAAATTCAACAAAATTGTCCAAATAAATAAAAAACAGAAAAAAAAACAAACAAACAAAAAACATCCAAAAAATCTAAACTGAAAAAGAGAGAAATGCTAAACTAAGAAAAAATAAAATTCAACACTTTAAAAGACAGTTATCGAAAAATTGACAGGAATCAAACCTAACGAAAACCGGTAGTAAAAAAACCAGACAAATAAAATGAAAGATAAATAACAGATCAAAATGACATGAACTACCTGAAATGAGGAAAAAATCCAAAATAAAACACAAAATGGGAAACATATTAAAAAAAAAATAAAAGACATATAAAAAATCATGACAAATCATCAAACAATAAAAAAAAATGTGATGTTTTATAAACAAAAAAAAGTCTTAAGAAAACAAAATTTAAAAAACCCAAAGATGACAAATGAAAAAAAAAACTATAAAAAAGACAAAAGTGACAAAAATGACACAAATGACAAAAATAAAAAAAAAATGACAAAAATGAAAAAAAAAAATCCCCAAAATTAAAAAAAATTACAAAAATGACAAAAAAGACAAAAAAGACAAAAATGACAAAAATGACAAAAATGACAAAAATGACAAAAATGACAAAAATGACAAAAATGACAAAAATGACAAAAATGACAAAAATGACAAAAATGACAAAAATGACAAAAATGACAAAAATGACAAAAATGACAAAAATGACAAAAATGACAAAAATGACAAAAATGACAAAAATGACAAAAATGACAAAAATGACAAAAATGACAAAAATGACAAAAATGACAAAAATGACAAAAAAGACAAAAATGACAAAAATGACAAAAATGACAAAAATGACAAAAATGACAAAAATGACAAAAATGACAAAAATGACAAAAATGACAAAAATGACAAAAATGACAAAAATGACAAAAATGACAAAAATTACAAAAATTACAAAAATGACAAAAATGACAAAAATGACAAAAATGACAAAAATTACAAAAATGACAAAAATGACAAAAATGACAAAAATGACAAAAATGACAAAAATGACAAAAATGACAAAAATGACAAAAATGACAAAAATGACAAAAATGACAAAAATGACAAAAATGACAAAAATGACAAAAATGACAAAAATGACAAAAATGACAAAAATGACAAAAATGACAAAAATGACAAAAATGACAAAAAATGACAAAAATGACAAAAATGACAAAAATGACAAAAATTACAAAAATTACAAAAATTACAAAAATTACAAAAATTACAAAAATTACAAAAATCACAAAAATGACAAAAATGAAAAAATGACAAAAATGACAAAAATGACAAAAATGACAAAAATGACTAAAATGACAAAAATGACAAAAATGACAAAAATGACAAAAATGACAAAAATGACAAAAATGACAAAAATGACAAAAATGACAAAAATGACAAAAATGACAAAAATGACAAAAATGACAAAAATGACAAAAATGACAAAAATGACAAAAATGACAAAAATGACAAAAATGACAAAAATGACAAAAATGACAAAAATGACAAAAATGACAAAAATGACAAAAATGACAAAAATGACAAAAATGACAAAAATGACAAAAATGACAAAAATGACAAAAATGACAAAAATGACAAAAAAGAAAAAATGACAAAAATGACAAAAATGACAAAAAAGATAAAAATGACAAAAAAGACGAAAATAAAAAATAATGACAAAAATGACAAAAATGAAAAAATTACAAAAATCTGAATCTGAATCTGAAATCTGAATCTGAAATCTGAATCTGAAATCTGAATCTGAAATCTGAATCTGAAATCTGAATCTGAAATCTGAATCTGAAATCTGAATCTGAAATCTGAATCTGAAATCTGAATCTGAAATCTGAATCTGAAATCTGAAATCTGAATCTGAAATCTGAATCTGAAATCTGAATCTGAAATCTGAATCTGAAATCTGAATCTGAAATCTGAATCTGAAATCTGAATCTGAAATCTGAATCTGAAATCTGAATCTGAAATCTGAATCTGAAATCTGAATCTGAAATCTGAATCTGAAATCTGAATCTGAAATCTGAAATCTGAAATCTGAATCTGAAATCTGAATCTGAAATCTGAATCTGAAATCTGAATCTGAAATCTGAATCTGAAATCTGAATCTGAAATCTGAATCTGAAATCTGAATCTGAAATCTGAATCTGAAATCTGAATCTGAAATCTGAATCTGAAATCTGAATCTGAAATCTGAATCTGAAATCTGAATCTGAAATCTGAATCTGAAATCTGAATCTGAAATCTGAATCTGAAATCTGAATCTGATATCTGAATCTGAAATCTGAATCTGAAATCTGAATCTGAAATCTGAATCTGAAATCTGAATCTGAAATCTGAATCTGAAATCTGAATCTGAAATCTGAATCTGAAATCTGAATCTGAAATCTGAATCTGAAATCTGAATCTGAAATCTGAATCTGAAATCTGAATCTGAAATCTGAATCTGAAATCTGAATCTGAAATCTGAATCTGAAATCTGATTCTGAAATCTGAATCTGAAATCTGAATCTGAAATCTGAATCTGAAATCTGAATCTGAAATCTGAATCTGAAATCTGAATCTGAAATCTGAATCTGAAATCTGAATCTGAAATCTGAATCTGAAATCTGAATCTGAAATCTGAATCTGAAATCTGAATCTGAAATCTGAATCTGAAATCTGAATCTGAAATCTGAATCTGAAATCTGAATCTGAAATCTGAATCTGAAATCTGAATCTGAAATCTGAATCTGAAATCTGAATCTGAAATCTGAATCTGAAATCTGAATCTGAAATCTGAATCTGAAATCTGAATCTGAAATCTGAATCTGAAATCTGAATCTGAAATCTGAATCTGAAATCTGAATCTGAAATCTGAATCTGAAATCTGAATCTGAAATCTGAATCTGAAATCTGAATCTGAAATCTGAATCTGAAATCTGAATCTGAAATCTGAATCTGAAATCTGAATCTGAAATCTGAATCTGAAATCTGAATCTGAAATCTGAATCTGAAATCTGAATCTGAAATCTGAATCTGAAATCTGAATCTGAAATCTGAATCTGAAATCTGAATCTGAAATCTGAATCTGAAATCTGAATCTGAAATCTGAATCTGAAATCTGAATCTGAAATCTGAATCTGAAATCTGAATCTGAAATCTGAATCTGAAATCTGAATCTGAAATCTGAATCTGAAATCTGAATCTGAAATCTGAATCTGAAATCGGAATCTGAAATCTGAATCTGAAATCTGAATCTGAAATCTGAATCTGAAATCTGAATCTGAAATCTGAATCTGAAATCTGAATCTGAAATCTGAATCTGAAATCTGAATCTGAAATCTGAATCTGAAATCTGAATCTGAAATCTGAATCTGAAATCTGAATCTGAAATCTGAATCTGAAATCTGAATCTGAAATCTGAATCTGAAATCTGAATCTGAAATCTGAATCTGAAATCTGAATCTGAAATCTGAATCTGAAATCTGAATCTGAAATCTGAATCTGAAATCTGAATCTGAAATCTGAATCTGAAATCTGAATCTGAAATCTGAATCTGAAATCTGAATCTGAAATCTGAATCTGAAATCTGAATCTGAAATCTGAATCTGAAATCTGAATCTGAAATCTGAATCTGAAATCTGAATCTGAAATCTGAATCTGAAATCTGAATCTGAAATCTGAATCTGAAATCTGAATCTGAAATCTGAATCTGAAATCTGAATCTGAAATCTGAATCTGAAATCTGAATCTGAAATCTGAATCTGAAATCTGAATCTGAAATCTGAATCTGAAATCTGAATCTGAAATCTGAATCTGAAATCTGAATCTGAAATCTGAATCTGAAATCTGAATCTGAAATCTGAATCTGAAATCTGAATCTGAAATCTGAATCTGAAATCTGAATCTGAAATCTGAATCTGAAATCTGAATCTGAAATCTGAATCTGAAATCTGAATCTGAAATCTGAATCTGAAATCTGAATCTGAAATCTGAAATCTGAATCTGAAATCTGAATCTGAAATCTGAATCTGAAATCTGAATCTGAAATCTGAATCTGAAATCTGAATCTGAAATCTGAATCTGAAATCTGAATCTGAAATCTGAATCTGAAATCTGAATCTGAAATCTGAATCTGAAATCTGAATCTGAAATCTGAATCTGAAATCTGAATCTGAAATCTGAATCTGAAATCTGAATCTGAAATCTGAATCGGAAATCTGAATCGGAAATCTGAATCTGAAATCTGAATCTGAAATCTGAATCTGAAATCTGAATCTGAAATCTGAATCTGAAATCTGAATCTGAAATCTGAATCTGAAATCTGAATCTGAAATCTGAATCTGAAATCTGAATCTGAAATCTGAATCTGAAATCTGAATCTGAAATCTGAATCTGAAATCTGAATCTGAAATCTGAATCTGAAATCTGAATCTGAAATCTGAATCTGAAATCTGAATCTGAAATCTGAATCTGAAATCTGAATCTGAAATCTGAATCTGAAATCTGAATCTGAAATCTGAATCTGAAATCTGAATCTGAAATCTGAATCTGAAATCTGAATCTGAAATCTGAATCTGAAATCTGAATCTGAAATCTGAATCTGAAATCTGAATTTGAAATCTGAATCTGAAATCTGAATCTGAAATCTGAATTTGAAATCTGAATTTGAAATCTGAATCTGAAATCTGAATCTGAAATCTGAATCTGAAATCTGAATCTGAAATCTGAATCTGAAATCTGAATCTGAAATCTGAATCTGAAATCTGAAATCTGAATCTGAAATCTGAATCTGAAATCTGAATCTGAAATCTGAATCTGAAATCTGAATCTGAAATCTGAATCTGAAATCTGAATCTGAAATCTGAATCTGAAATCTGAATCTGAAATCTGAATCTGAAATCTGAATCTGAAATCTGAATCTGAAATCTGAATCTGAAATTTGAATCTGAAATCTGAATATCAGTCGAAAATTTTCAGCCGTTATCTGCATGATTTTATTTTTGGTTATTAAGATCATCTTATATAAATATTTTGTTTTAAATTTCTATTTCGATTCTGAATTTTATATCCATTTAAGCGTTTGATTCAAAAATAAAGAGTATTTACAGGATTTTAATAAAGTAATGAAAATTAGAAAACATCAATTTGAACTTTAATCAAACTCACCAGAATGGTTTTTTCATTCAATTCAACCTTAACCGTTCATTTCCGGATTGTTTCGAATTAAGGAGAAAGTTATTCGATAATATCTTATTTCGGAAGACCGAGGTCAACAAAGCAAAAAAGTACCCCTAAAAGAATATTAACTAAATTCTCACGTTCCAAATTTTCATTCACGGGCGCAACTGGATGAGAATCGCATCGTCTTCTGATGCTCTTCAATTAAAAAACGGGGGAAGTTTAGGTTTTGACGAATTACGTTTTGCCTCTGTAAAAAAAAATAATCCAGATGAGTCATTTTCAATTTTTTTTCAGCGGCACAATTTAAAGCTGAAACTTCATTAATGATTCTTAACCAAGCAGAGCACTGCAGAAGATAATCACATTAATCAAGCACCTCTTCAATTCTTTGCGAGGAAAAAAACAGCCAAAGGAATATAATTCGCGGAGGCTTTGCCATTCTTTTGATTTTCTACAATAACCTTCTTTCAATGGATTAAAGTTTCGACTTTAGAATCAACAGTTGAATTGTTGAGAGATGGTTCATTTCATGATTCCCGTTCAAAACAAGATCACTATAATTTGATTCTTTTCCCCTGCTGGAAAGTTTAATTCAAAAGATTTTACTACCGGTCAACATTCTCCGAGCTAATTAGTGTCATTTTTTCCGCCCGGCTGGTTTCGGTCGTTACTTTTGTTTCTTCGAAGCGTTGTTTACTATCCTCGAATATGTGATTTTTGCGGGGTTAAAAAGACAACAAACGCTGGCAAGTTAGCAATCAGTTGCAATTGCAACGATGTTGAACAGGTTCTTTTTTGCTGCCGACATGTCAACAAAACGACCTGCTTGGTGGATCGACTTGTTTATTTTAAATTAGCGTACCATAATAAGAGTGAGAGTAAGAGTGACATTCTGTCCGTTTGGACTCAGCAACATACTGTGCGTGTGTGAGTGCGCGGTTGAGCCAACAAAAAGACGACGAGTCAATGGCTGCATTATTGTCTTGAGATGGCGCACCTATGAATGCATCCCGAAGACACAAAGCCGGCCGCACACACACACATAAATTTCCCGGAGAAGGTACGTCACGGATCAAGGAGAGTGTGAAATTTTGCACCAAACCCGTCATCACCGGCACCTGCCCCCATCTTTGCCTTTTTGCGCGAAGTGCCGTTTGATGGATCAATGGATGCTGGTGCTGACTGACAACTGGCAGCATCGTTGGAATCTCGAAGAACCAGAAAATCCAAACCAGCGTGTGGTTGTTAATCCGTTGGGCAAATATTTTAAGTGCTTAATGAGCTTTGAACAAACAGGAGCCCGTAGAACGTCGCCATTCTGGGAGGATTAAGAGGAGTTGCGCTGATAGGATTCATCTCGACGATTGAGATGTTGGCTAGACGAGGTCAACTCACGACAAATAACAGGACCGCTGTCATCGGTTTCGAGGGTATTTGGTCAAAACTTGTGAGACATGGTCAGACTTTTTTTTGGATGAGAGTTTGCATATTTATATGACTAAAGACGACACAATGCAGATCATGATCGAAAAGTCGTCTTTGAGGTCATTAGGCGGTCATAAGGTTGTTTAAAAAGTCATTGAACTGTCGTGGAGGTCATTGGAGGAGTATCAAAACTGTCAGAGATGGGATGGTCGTCAGAGCCCATTAGGCTTTCAGAAGTCGTAAGACCGTCAAAGGTCGCAAGGCCGTCAAAGGTCGCAAGGCCATCAGAGGTTGTAAGGCTGTCAGAGATCTTAAGGTCTTAAGGCCGCCAGAGGTCGTAAGGCCGTCAGAGTTCGTGAGACTGTCAGAGGTCGTGAGGCCGCCAGAGGTTGTAAGGCCGTCAGAGTTCAAAAGCACGACAGAGGTCGTAAGGCCGTCAGAGGTCGTAAGGCCGTCAGAGGTCGTAAGGCCGTCAGAGGTCGTAAGGCCGTCAGAGGTCGTAAGGCCGTCAGAGTTCGTAAGGCCGTCAGAGTTCGTAAGGCCGTCAGAGGTCGTAAGGCCGTCAGAGGTTGTTAGGCCGTCAGAGGTCGTAAGGCCGTCAGAGGTCGTAAGGCCGTCAGAGGTCGTAAGGCCGTCAGAGGTCGTAAGGCCGTCAGAGGTCGTAAGGCCGTCAGAGGTTGTAAGGCCATCGGAAGTCGTAAGGCCGTCAGAGATTGTAAGACCGTCAGAGATTGTAAGACCGTCAGAGGTCGTAAGACCGTCAGAGGTCGTAAGACCGTCAGAGGTCGTAAGACCGTCAGAGGTCGTTAGATCGTAAGAGGTCGTAAAGCCGTCAGAGGTCCTTAGACCGATTGAGGTTGTTTGGCCTTCAGAAATCGTAAGACCGTCAAAGGTCGTCACGTAAGGCCGTCAGAGTTCGAAAGCATGTCAGAAGTCGTAAGGCCGTCAGAGGTTGTAAGGCTGTCAGAGGTCTTAAGGTCTTAAGGAGGTTGTAAGGCCGTCGGAGTTCGTTAGAACGTTAGAGGTCGTAAGGCCGTCAGAGGTCGTAATGCCATCAGAGGTCGTGAGGCCGTCAGAGGTCGTGAGGCCGTCAGAGGTCGTAAGGCCGTCAGAGGTCGTAAGGCCGTCAGAGGTCGTAAAGCCGTCAGAGGTCGTAAGGCCGTCAGAGTTCGAAAGCATGTCAGAAGTCGTAAGGCCGTCAGAGGTTGTAAGGCTGTCAGAGGTCTTAAGATCTTAAGGAGGTTGTAAGGCCGTCGGAGTTCGTAAGAACGTCAGAGGTTGTAAGGCCATCAGAGGTCGTAAGGCCGTCAGAGGTTGTAAGGCCGTCAGAGGTCGTAAGACCGTCAGAGGTCGTAAGGCCGTCAGAGGTCGTAAGGCCGTCAGAGGTCGTAAGGCCGTCAGAGGTCGTAAGGCCGTCAGAGGTCGTAAGGCCGTCAGAAGTCGTAAGGCCGTCAGAGGTCGTGAGGCCGTCAGAGATCGTAAGGCCGTCAGAGGTCGTAAGGCCATCAGAGGTCGTAAGGCCGTCAGAGGTCGTTAAACCGATTGAGATCCTTAGACTGTTTGAGGTAGTTAGACCATTAGAGGTCGTTAGACCGTTAGAGCTCGTAAGGCCGTCAGAGGTCGTAAGGCCGTCAGATATCGTAAGGTCGTCAGAGGTCGTCAGTCCGTCAGAGGTCGTAGAGCCGCCAGAGGTCGTAAGGCCGTCATAGGTCGTAAAGCCGTCAGAGGTCGTAAGGCTGTCAGAGGTCGTAAGGCAGTCAGAGGTAGTAAGGCCGTTAGAGGTCGTAAGACCGTCAGAGGTCGTGACAGCGTCAGAAATCGTAAGACCGTCAGAAATCGTAAAGCCGTCAGAGGTCGTAAAGTCGTCAGAGGTCGTGAGACCGTCATAGGTCGTAAAGCCGTCAGAGATCATAAGGCCGTCAGAAGTCGTAAAGCCGTCAGAGGTCGAAAGGCCGAGGTTGTTAGGTTGTACGGTTAATCGGTTATGCCCTTTAGCGTCATTTCTAAAGCCATGCATGGGCGTGAAATTTGAGTAACTTAACCGCATAGAATTCCATTAATATATATTAATTAGTTCTATCTGTTTCGTTGTGGATCATGAAAATAAAACGGCAGAAGACAGCCTTTTGAGCTTTTTGCAAGGTATTCATGACTACACGCAAAACAGGAATGTTAGTAATCTAACGATTTACAAAGATATTTAACTTTGTTTTTTTTTTCAATTTTAAATCAAGAATTCCAGTTAGAATTTGTCGAAACAATTTAATAAAAAATCATATCATTTCATTCGAGTGCCACCGTAGCTACAAGTGTTTTTCCCCATAGCCTTCGAATCTTTCGAGTGTATGGCATAGCATCATCAGTCCGGTCCTTCCGTCCGGGCTCAGTCATTCGAAATGATGCCATGAGCCGCACAAAGAGTGGGCATAAATTTGCCGACAGTCGGAAATATGACTTATGAAGTGTGAAATTAGCTCTCTGGCTCTGATTCTTCGACCGAATATGACGGAAGTTTCGGTTTGCTGGCATCTGGCTACTGGCATGCCAAAAGATTGTCACATTGTCAACTGTGACATTGACTGGAACCATTACAGCTCCCACAGACAGCACCGGCTGTGATTCGCTTATCATGGCTGTTTGATTTACCTCTATTGGCACATCATGGTAGAGAAATTTAAATATTGTACCTACCGAGAGCTACCGGAATTTATGGAAACCAGTCAGTTCGAAGTAGAAGGGTTGATTTGTGATTTGACACGTACCTGGAATCGAATATCGGAAATATGTAATCATGAATTAATAGTTGTTTTGTCGATTTGGGATATTGGGGTTGATATTTTTAAATTATAGAAAACACAAGTACATTTATTCGAAGTGGAAATTTTTTCAACTATGATTTATCTCCAAACAACCGAAAAATGAACTTTGCTTGATTTTTAAAACATTTGAAAATATGAAAATTGATAATTAACTCATTCAAAATTATCAGAAGCTTCCACCTGCAGGAAACTGATCTTTAAGCGGTGGGTAATTGAAGCAGAAATACAAAGTTAAAACAAATCAGAAACGGCTAGCCCCTGAACCAATTATTTAATTATCGGTGCAAGTTTTCATTTTTTTTACTTCCTTTCTTCAAAAACTTCAATGAAAAGACACGCGATGAGCATCTGTTTTTTTTTCGTGCTCAACCATTTCCAATCACGAATTGCTACAACTCCGTTTATGACTCCAAAAGCCCAAAACAAAACAAATGGCGAACTTTAAGGGCCCTTTTGTTTTGTTTTCATCTTCGGTTCTATTCCGGCCAACATTATGGGGTTCAAACTTTTTTGATTGACGGGTGCCAATGCAGTGGCAAAATGTCGACCCCCTGCGTTTCGGAAGACTCTGAGCAGATCGGAAAGGAATCCTTCCATTTCGAGGCCACAATCAAAGGCTATTCAAATCGGAGGTCGACGATTTCATAATGATATTTAAAGGACTACCTGCAATTGCTGAACTGCTAATAGATGGTATATCAGGAAGGAAGGAACTATTACACCATCGTCTGAGGGGTTATTACTCGTTAGTGAAGTTCTGTGAACTTGAACCTAACTCGATTGGAACTGAGCTCAACTTCATAGCAGCGAAATCCAAGCAGAAACACTTGTGTTTAAATTTGTTTGCTTAAAATTTACAGACCGTTCAAACAGTCATGAGACCCCTGATGGCTTTTCGACCTTTGTTGATTTTACGATTTAATGATTTCTAAATGAGTCATGAACTTTGACGGGCAGACCTAAAGCTCTAATTTGCCTTAGAACATTGACATTTTGGCCTCTAAGGATTTTTTCTAACGAACTTTCGACCACGGACAATATTGAGACCTTTGGTGGCTTTAG
The DNA here is from genome assembly GCF_029784155.1 of Uranotaenia lowii. Taxonomy (NCBI): domain Eukaryota; kingdom Metazoa; phylum Arthropoda; class Insecta; order Diptera; family Culicidae; genus Uranotaenia; species Uranotaenia lowii. The sequence continues at coordinate 5,761 of NW_026598462.1, read as the reverse complement.
GTTCTCTGATATCCTCTTCAGACCTGATTGTTTACCAAACGTAGTTTACGACTGCTGACGGCTTTACGATCTCTGTGGTCTTTGTACTCTACGGCTGTACAACCTAGGTTAACCTTGCCACTTCCAACGTCCCTTGACTTTACGACCTTTGAACGGCGTTATAACATCTAATTCTAAAAAGAATTACTGAGCTCTGACGCCCATACGACCGCTGTTCCTTTCAATAGCTACAAAACTTACATCCGGGCTACTTTTTAGGTGGCTTAACGACCTCTGATGATAGTTAAGCCTGACTGTTTTACAACTTCTGAGACGGAAATATAACTTTTGAGATGATTTTTTGACCTCTGAGTTGATCTTTCAACCTCTCTGGACGGGTTTTACAAGCTCTGATGGTCTTATGAATTTGTGATCTTTGATACTCGGAGATTTAACAACAAGGTTACCTTCATCGACGGTATTAGAATCTTTGCGACGGTCTTACGATTTCCGATGGTTCTGATGTCTGACTGTTTTACTACCTCTGAAGCAGCTTTATGACCTTTAAAACGTCATTACGAACTTTACAATAGCCTACTGAGGTTTCTTAACGTCCGTTGAAACGTACTAACGACTCCAGATGTTCGTAATACCTCACTGCTTCACTGCCTCTGACATTGGCTCATGGACATTAAGGCGGCCTCACAACTTCTGAAATGACGTTATGAACTCTAAAGATCTTAGAACATTTGAGGTGGCTTAACTATCTCTGATGATAGTAATACCATACTACTTTACGGCCTCTGAGACGGCAATATGACCTCTCGACCTCTGAGTTGATCTTGCAACCTCTGGACGGGTGTCATAAGCATTGATGGTCTTTTAATACCTGTGATCTTCGATACTCGGAGATTGAACAACTCGGTTATCATAAGAACATCGACGGAATTGAGATCTTTGCGACAGTCGTGCGATTTTCGATGATTCTAATGTCCGACTGTTTCACGACCTCTGAGAAAGCCTTATGATCCCTTAAACGTCATAACGCACCCTAAAATAGCCTAAACAAATATAGGATGGCCCGATGACCTGACTGCTGCTACGACTGTATGAGACGACCTTAGGACCCTGATGGTTTGGGGCTTCCTTACGTTCGTTGAAACGTACTAACGACCTTAGATGTTCCTAATACCTCACTGCTTCACTGCCTCTGATATTGGCTTATGGGCTTTAATGCGGCCTCACGATTTCTGAGATGATGTTATAAACTCTGAAGACCTTAGAACCTTTCAGGTCGCTTAACGACCTCTGATGATAGTAATATCTGAATTCTTTACGACCTCTGAGACAGAGATATGATTTTTGAGATGGCCCTTCGACCTCTGAGTTGATCTTGCAAACCTCTGGACGGGTTTTATAAGCTCTGATGGCTTTGTGAATTTTGTGATCTTCGATACTCGAAGTTTAAACAACTAGATTACCTTAAGAACATCGAAGGCATTAGGATTTTTGATACAGTCGAACGATTTCCGATGGTTCTAATGTCTGACTGTTCCACGACTTCTAAGGTAGCCTTACGAGCTCTTAAATGTTATTACGCGCTCTTTGATATCCTCATGATATCTAAGATAGCCCGATGACCTGAATACTGTTACGACTGTGTGAGACAATCTCACGACACTGATGGTTAGGGGGTTGCTTACGTCCGTTGAAACGTACGAACGACTTCAGACGTTCTCAATATCTCACTTCTTCACTGCCTCTGATATTGGCTTATGCGATCTAAGAAGGTCTCCCAACTTCTGAAATGACGTTATGAACTCTGAAGACTTTAGAACCTTTGAGGTGGCTTAACGACCTCTGAGACGGCAATATGGCTATTGAAATGACCTTTCGACCTCTGAGTTTATCTTGCAGCCCCTTGACGAGTTTTATCAGCTCTTAAGGCTTTGCGAATTTTGTGATCTTCGATACTCAGAGATTAAACAATTAAGTTACCTTAAGAACATCGACGGATCTTTGTCGGATGTCTGACTGTTTCACGACTTCTGAGGCAGCCTTATGACCTCTTAAACGTCATACCGCACTCTGAGATAGCCTAATGACACCTAGGATGGCAACTTGATGATCTGACTGTTGTTACGACTTTTTGAGACAACCTTACAACCCTGATGGATTGGGGCTTCTTAACGTCCGTTGAAACGTACTAACGACTTCAGATGTTCCTAATACCTCACTGCTTCACTGCCTCTGATATTGGCATATAGGCTCTTAGGCGGCTTTACTACTCTGAAATGACGTTTTGAACTCTGAAATGGTCTAATGAGCTCCAACAGCTTTAAGACCTCTGCAATCCTTAAAACTCGTGCACTTTACGACCCGACTGATTTAGGACCTAACTGCTCTACGGACTCTTATGGTCTCAATCAGGACTTTTTATAGGTTTAACGACTTCTATCGGCTCTAAAAACTCGCGACCTTTGAAACGAAATTTGGACTTCTGATTGTTTTAGGTATGACCTGAGTGCTATACGAATTTTGATGGCTTACGGCCTCAGGACCCCTTGCCTTATACCATGGGTGGCCAAGATTTTCATCAAAATCGCCTTATTTTGAAGCTAACGAGCAGCATGATTCAGTTTCTTTATTAAAATTCCGCATCGAGGATCCACCTGGGGGCTCTTTCTGTACGTCAAAAGAGAAAACGTTTGCGTAAAATCGGGGATCTTTAATAGTCAAAAACCCTTTGGCCCACGGGCCATAAGCTTTTTAATCCTGTGGTGATACATCTGTACTTTGATATCTGTGTCCTCTGTTCTGACTGACTTGAAATGAGTGTGTAATAAACAACAACACTGTTTACCGAGAATCTGAACGCGTGTGTTTCTTTTTCGGATATCGAATATCACAAATTGGCTACGAGGACGGATTTTCGTCGAAACCGAGGATAGAATTGGCTACGGACCTGGAGCGGAACTGTTTTCGAAACGGATAGTGATGGAAGGTATGTATTTTAAAGTGGATAAAATGAGATAAAACCGAAAAAGAATTGTTCGTTCCCAGAGGCTTCTGGCAGAGACGAAGGTGTTATTTTGAGCTACTGCGCATGAAAGCAGACTGAGGTTATGAACTTGGATTAAGGCAGTATAAGATTGCCTGGATTTGCGACACGACAGCAGGAATAGAGCCGGATTTGCGACACGTCAGCAGGAAGAACGGCTTTGATTTGCGACTTGAAGCAGGAACTTTGCGACTTGAAGCAGGGACTTTGCGACTCGAAGCAGGAGCTTTGCGACTGGAAGCAGGAAAGATTTTGAAAGACAGGTAAACAAAAACAAAATGTCTTGTTTTCTGGAAATATACCATGAAATGTTTGTTTTTAAAGATGGACCAAAATAAGGCGTTTGTCAATCTACCGGCATTCTCATGCGCGAATGTTCCGTTAAACGAACGGAGGAACAAGTGGAATACTTGGAAGCGCGGATATGAAATCTGTTTGCGAGCGGCAAAGATTGAAGAATGTACGGTATTAGGATGTCTGACTGTTTCACGACTTCTGAAGCAGTCGTATGATCTCTTGAACGTCATTACGCACTCTGAAATAGCCTTATGATATCTAGGATGGCGACTTGATGACCTGACTGCTATTACGACTGTGTGAGACGACCTTACGACCCCAATGGTTTAAGGCTTCCTTACGTTCGTTGAAACGCACTAACGACTTCAGACGTTCTAAATATCTCGCTTCTTCTCTGCCTCTGATATTGGATTATGGCTCTAAGGCGGCTTCACGACTTCTGAAATGACGTTATGACCTATTAAAAGATCTTATGAACTCCAACGGCTTACGACCTCTGTAATCCTTAAAATTTGGGGACTTTACATCCCGACTTTCTTACGACCTACGGACTCTTATGGTCTCAAGCAGGACTTTTAATTTGCTTAACATGCTGTGCTATACGAATTTTGATGGCTTACGGGCTCAGGAACCCTTTTCTTAGACCATGGGTGGCCAAGATTTTCACCAAAATTGCCTTCACCAAATTTTTTTCTAAAGGGTAGCAGAAGTTGAATTTCTTTTTTAAAATTCCATATCAATGATCCACCTGTGGGATCTTTCTGTACATCGAAAGAGAAAGCATTGTATAAATGAATTCAGAGGTCTTTAGAACTCAAAAACTATTTGCCCCGCGGACCCTTAGGTCTTTGAATCCTAAAGACCCCTGCATTTATACAAACTTTTTTTTTTCTTTTAAGTACTTAAAGAACCCACAGGTGGATCCATGATTTGTAATTTTCTTTAAGAAACTAAAATTCACCGACCACTAGTAAAAAAAAGGCTGTTTTGGATGAAATCAAGACCACCCATTTTTAGACGGTAAACCGGCTTTAGAAATGGTCAAAACATAAGGCGTAACGACTTCTGATTCAAATTTCGGCAAAACTGTTCTGTGTTACTCATCACATAAAATTGATAAATAAATTTTTACAACTCTTCGGGAAACTACTTTTTCCGAATAATATACGCGACAATAAGTCGAAATTTCCAAAACGAAAAATAATGTTAGTCTTTCAATCGAGTGTCATTATAAAATACCAAAGCAAAAACATTGTAATAAATTTCGACAATTGTTCACACTCCGAGGAGGATCCATTCTTTTTCGTTATAAATTATGGCAACAGATCGTGTTGGAATGCTGGTGAGGAAAGAGTAGTGTTTCAAGTTTTGATCAACTTTCAAAAGCTTATCGTACATTTCGGGGACTATAATTCTTGCTTTCATTTTTCAAGAACCAAATTGAACTTACTTTCTAGCGACTCCAAAAAAAAAACAACCGGAGCTACCTGCTGTGCTCGGTGATCCAAGGTCTTAATATTTTTACATGATCACAAACTGAAAAAATGCGATCATGAAGCCAAATACGCGCGTACAACTGTCCGTGAATCGGTACCTGTCTCGATGCATTTGCAATTTCGGAGCGGGAAATAAAATATCAATGTTGATTTCCAAGAAGCAGGAATGGTTAATGTTTATGTCTGTGTTTGTAAAAGTGTGCGTTTGCGTGCGCTCCCGTCTTAAGGTAAACAAACGTTGGATCCCTCTGGGTCGAGATCAAAATTCTTGCCGCGAATGAAAGTGGTGCTTTCAGCTGCTCCAGGATAATTATGTCGGGACAGAATGAAGGAAACGTAGGAAAAACACACTTTTTGGAGGTAACTTCAAGCGGAAAATATGTATAGCAAATGTATGGAACGAGGCGACTTCCAGCTCAAACTTGGTGGCTTCATTTCTTTTGCATTTATAATTTAACCAATATATTGTTAATCAGTCGGATCTTGTTCTCAATCGCAAGCGACGAACGTTTTTCAGGTTAACACATCTTTTTTATCGCAAGCAAGCGCGCGCAAATGTCTCCACTCTCGTTGACCCACTAAATACCCAGAATCAGTAGAATGTGGATACATTTTATACATTTGCCCAAAGAGAGGGAAAACTCGAAACCTTCCCTTGCTGGCTCGATCAACTTGACCATGATCGTCCTCCCTAATGGACGAATAATTGATGGAGGCTGGCCCGGTGGTGATAAGTTCATTAAGTAATCGGCCCGATATCGCCCGAATGCAATTATGCTAAACGAAGTCATTTGTGTCACATTAATTGTCTTATCGGACGACCTAAGCCGAGCCCATCTGCGCTGTGGCTAAACAGTTTTTCCGGTTCGGTAATTGGGCGTTTTCATGCAAATTCCGAATGCATTCAGGCGTTGAGCACATCGGAAGG
>NW_026598461.1:0-25686 GCF_029784155.1 Uranotaenia lowii | reverse complement strand
TAGATAGATAGCTAGATTATTCAATTCTTATGAGAAAGTGTTTATTTTCAGAATATTTTGAAGTGTTAATTGCCCTCCTGTACTCTTTAACGTTTTGGCAAGGTTCTTTTTTGTTTATTTGAAATTATAAACAGAATCACGTCACTTTTGAAGATAAGGCACCAGGGAAGAGATTTTTATTATGACCTTTTTTTTCGTTTTGACCCGTTGAACTTATTTTGCGAAACGCCTGATGATTTAAGATTACAAACTATGTTGTATGAACATAAATAGGATGCTTGATCAGAGCTTAATTATATGTAAAAAAAACGCAAGTTAATAAAACAAATGATCAGCATTTTTATGTCTATATTCTTATTTGAACTCCTAAATTCAAATTATTCGACGGATTTATTCTGTCACCTATGGTTTTGGTGACATGGCGTGTGGAAATTTCAAAATGGATCAGTTTTGCTTAAAATCTATCTTTAACAACTGATAAACTATTTGTTGAAAACGCAGGTTTCAGTGGGGGAACAAAGTTAATCTTTATTCGTTATAATTGACGTGGACTTAAATAACTACTTTCTAAATAAGCAAAAGCTATTTGTCGCTATCACACACTAGGATTCCCTTTCCGGGAAACTACTCATTTCCCAATAAGTAAAATGAGATAACTACTCATTATCATCTGTCAACACTGCAGTGTAACTGCTAACCACAGTTTGAGTTGACTTTGCTCCGCGTGCATGCGTCATGACGTCAGTATTTGTGATGTAAACCTCATCATTGCTGTCATCGGCAATCATCGCCTCTATTGTTTCAATTGTGTTAATTAAGTATGCGGAACCAAAACGAACTGTAGCACTATATTTCGAGAAACATTTATCTTAACTATGAAGCAAATTTTCAATAGTTAATAAATATTTTCCCAAAAATTATTAGAATTATGCGGTTTATTGCGTCATTGACATCTACCAAGGACCTACTGAACCAAACGTGATGAAGTATGGCACACCAGATGTGAAATTCAATGGAGAAAAGATGTGCTAAAGATACCAATTGACAGCGAAATATTTTTCTCTTCCACCTCCAGCAACTTGTCAAGAACAATACGCTTGTTATTTTGACATGAGCGCAAATTGGATAACTTCTGCGAAATTGATTTATGGCCGTTCCATGTTCATGGGAGATATTAATGCAACATATTTTAATTATAACCCCGCTTTCATTGTAATACTTCTGAATATTTTTTTTATGTAGTCGTTTTAACATTGTTTTGTCTTTCGAAACTTATATCAACGATACAGTTTGCGGACAGTGATTGAAAAACTCTCAAAAAACTTAAGATTCTTCATCAGACAAATAAGAATATATATTAAATTTATTTAAATTCAACAACGTAATAATAACAGATAATAACTCGATCAACCTTGATTGAAAGGTGATGACAAAAGACATGATATCATTATAGGAAATAGTTCCAGTAATCAACCGCATTGAATTATACATAATACTTACCATGCAATCCAGATCCACCTACAGTCACTTAAGTGTGCCATTGTCAAATGTATCAATGGATACATTGTGCTCGTTCGGAAGATACCTGCATACGTTTGAACTCATCCCTCTCATTCACGGTAAGCTAATAAATCTGAGTCTCATCTTCATTGTTCCTGTCACCAATTACACTGCTGCTCGCTTTCATTTTGTGATCCGGCTCGACATGAAAAGCATGGCGTATGGGTAGAGAAAACTGTTAAATTACCGTCGCCAATCAATATGGGTAAAGAATTTAGTCTCAGTGGTTCTCAGTTTTTGTTACAAAATTATTAAAACAGCTGTTTGTATAGAGTTGATTGAAACTGACCCAAACGCATTTAAAATCATGTTTAAAATTTGATAATTTGATAATAAAATGGAGATTAAAATAAGGTGGTTAATGTTGTTGAAAATTTTTTGAAATTATTTCTCAAGATAGACAGGATTCCTAAGAATATCTAATTGCATATCAGTTGAACCATCAAAAGCCTAGATCCTTGTAAGTTCTACTGGATAAAACAGCATTTTTTGATTATCGTACAATTCGGTCTTATGACACTACAGGGAGAGAGGTTTCATAACATAACAAACAATTGAAACATGTCATTTGAGCCATGTAAGTATATGGCCTGCTTCGGATTCAGTTACTTATGTCGGACTCAACCATATTATTTTATTTTGATCATCAGCTATGGTTGATTCAGGATCAAAACAAGTCTGTTTTCTGGGTGGATAGGTATATGGATTTCCTTTTTATAATAAAATATTACAAAATCCGAACTTTGATGTTGATGATTCCACACTCCAAATGAACCATGCATTTGTCTATTTTTGCAATCAGCAACAAAAACACATTGTATAAAATCGATGTCACATAATGGCTGATCCGTCCTCATTCATCCACCACACATAAGTAGACACATTTCGATGAACAAATGTTGTGAGTTTTTATGAAATCAATCTTAGTTAGAGACATTGGTCTATTTATTTTAACAATCGACAGCTGAGTAATCCTGCATTGTTGAATCAATCTCATATGATGGCTATTTGTTCAGCTGAATATTGATTCTGATCATTCAAAGTATGAAGTCCAATCGGATATCACTCCCACCAGAAAGGCATTGATTTGATAGTCAAATTTGGGAATTGAAAAATGTAGAGATAAATTTTATTTAATGACCAAAAAATGAACAGTACATAATTTAAGCTCAAACGTACATTTTCAAGGTGTGTTTCAGAAAGCTTTGAGTATTGATTAAATATTTCATCCTTGAACTTTTTTTTTAAAGGTGGAGGGGAGGACGATTTGGAAATGCACCTGAAATTATTATTACATTTTCTGCTACATGACTCAATATTACAAAACATGACAATAAAAAAATACTAATTTTTCGAGTTCGACAAACATGTTTTTGGGAAATATTTCGATACCAATTGAAGGCTTCATGAAGATTGATAAAATGCTACAAAGTTGTATGCATTACAAATAATCCTCCTTTCATAAAAAATGCTATTCTTATCTATTACCTATTTGAAAATGTAGATTATGATACAATTTCGCCCATCTTTTCATACATTAGTCTATCGATTTGAATGCATTTTTAAGCATCAATTTTATACCTCGTTTTGAAAAAAATAATCAATATTCAAGTGAAATAAATTGAAGGCAATAGATTCATTAAATTCTATCTATTTCAATCATATTTGAATACAAGGCAAAACAGATCCCCTTTTAATTTTTTATTGTCTGTGAATAATCTTTTCTTAATAATTTTAAGTATTAAAGAAACTTTCAGTTTATTCTATGGAATTGTAATGACTTAAAATTTTATGTTGCTATGAAGAGAGAACAGAACTACAGATTATTTCTAAGTAATTTGATTTCAATAACACTTCACAATCCGAGTTTCGAGTAAGATAGGTTTAATTTTTATTGTTAGTGAGGCCAAATTTACTTAATGTTTATTTAATAAAAAAGATAATCCATTCCAAAAACATGGAAATATTTCTGGTAATACTAGACAGTCTTACATTTTTACAATACCTGACAATATCTGAGCATTTGATCTCGAATTTTTCAACATAAAATTCGGAAAAATCTAAGCAGAATTCGGTGACAATTCGATATAAAAAAAATCTATAAGAAAGTGTCTAAAACCACCTAAAAATATTTTTAAGTTTGCTTTATTCATCCCTTTTTACTATGAAAACTCCGGCATGTCCAAATGAATCCTGGGAAACAAGAATAACCAATACTATAACCTTATGGGTTGGTCAGCCTGCCCAGCACCAATGAGAACCCCCCTCTACACGCCTCAGGGCCGGCTATCCGCGTTCTAGCTCGCACAAGGAAAACACTGAGCTTTGTATAAGCGAACTTTCCCCGTTTATTGGTGTTTAGGTCGACAAGATGGTTTCCACTAATGTTAAAGGCTTCACAAATTATGGGCTCTTCCTACCTTGAGATGGCTGCCAATAAAGAACTTCGGGGCTGCTTCTTCACCTCACTCCCTTCCGCCTCCGTTCGTTGAACTACGCTGTGGCGCAAGGTGAGTAACTCGGTAGGCTGTTGTCGCAACTCCTCTTTGGCTGACCCTTCGGATTTCCGGACCACCAGGTGTTGAAGGTTACCTGGATGCGGTATAATGCCGGACACCTCGGCGTTGACGGCTGCCTGGGTGTGGCGGGTACTGCTCAGCTGTCGTGACGGGGCCTCTTATGATTCGCCTCGCTTCTCCGTTGGCTATCTCCAGACTCGCAGCAGACCTTCAGTGGGTATTAATCCAGACAAACAAAAAGGGGTCCTGTTGGCGCAATGGGATAAAACGAAAGCGGATTAGGAACCATTCCAGTGGGCCAGTTCATCATCCCATAGGATTCCGAGGCGGCAATCACTCCTCACCTGGTTGTTGTGTGCTTAATTTTCACTACCAGCACTATCGGATGAACCGTATGGTATGGACGTTGTTTGTGGAGTGATTGTCGAAGCTGTAGGTCATCGCCCCGGATCTGAACTTTCGGCTCCGTCCTGGGATTCCGCCCCATTGCGCCGCTTTCGAAGCCCGCCTATGGCTGCCCATCTGTGCGTTTCAATCAGCGCCCTCTGTTGAACAGCATCTTACTCAACCATTACCTAGCCATTATTTGCGTATGGCGTCGGTGGTGTAAGGTACGGTCCGCCTCCACTCCACACAGCGCTCCCTGTGCACCTTTACATTTACAACGTTGATTCTCACTGATCTTGGGCTTCTCACACAACGCACTGGTTACAATACATCACTTTCTCTTATTTCCTGAATAAATATTTCAAGAGTTTCCAGCGAATCAAGCATTAAGATCTGATAAGCAAGTATTCTTCTCTTATTTAATAAAAAAAAATCACGGCTTTTACGGGGGATAGATTAACTTTTTCCTAGATTTGTCAAAATAAAAAATAAAACACAGAATTTTCAGTTTTTGAAAGAAAATTTGCAGAAATTCAAATAAAATCATTTAAAATCCTTTTAAATTGTAAGTTTTCTCGAGCTATAGTGGAAATAAATTAATAAAACCAGGCAATCAGTAATACTCGGTTGATTAGCATAAGAATGAGTACCGTAAAACGGGGTAACTTTGGCCAACAATAATTTTTTTCACATTATCATCAATAACTCAGTCTATTGTTTGAATGTTTGAAAACTGTTTTCTACGTTTGAAAGCCAATTCGTCGAGTATCAAATAGGCAAAGTTTCATTTGTATTTGAAATTTTTTTTCTGTAAGTAAAAATGTAATTCAAAAAATCTTAAAATATCTATTTTTTCCACGGCTCGCAAACAAACAGCTCTCCTGATGATTCCGAAAAAGCATTAGAAGCAACTGGGTTGTTGAATGTGAAAGAACTACTTTTTTCTTTGTATATGTATACTTATAGTGCTATTTTTATAGTCGTTTAATGATTACTCTTTTATAATTAAAAAAAATAGGACATTTTCCAAGAGTAAGCCCGTATTGGACAAATAGAGAGGAACCTTATCAAATGGTCAAATTAAAATGGAAATAGTGGGAGGGCCTAGGAGAATGTGTGAAGGTAAAATTTCATTTGTATTTTGAAGCTAAAACTATTTAGCGATTGTTATAATTTTTGCCCCTAAATGCTGCATACCATCATTGTTCTTTTTTTCGATTATATATAAGTGTTTAAAAAAAAAACTTTTGAAGCAAGATACATTTGATAAACTTACATTTGTAAATATTATGAAGGTGTTTTGTATCCTTTAAGATCAAGTTTTGGCCAGCGAACAGTAGACAATGTGTAACTCGAGACCCCATACACCTCTACCTCCCCGTGGTGCTAGCTGGGGTGCGAGCAACCTTAGCGAAGATCGGGTACCCAACCCCGGTGGATGCTTTGGTCGCATGCAGACTGAGCACAGAGAACAGATGTACAAGCTCGAAAAAAAAATCTTCAAAAAAGTGTGTAAAATTTCAAATGCTGACATCCAAAAAATACGTTAGAAATTGACTTGAAACAGTGCCATCTATTGCGTCTTTCAAAAGTTATAAATCAAATTTTCAAGTGGCCAGTTTTCGAAAAGGCGTAATCGTATATGAACTCATCATTAGTTAATGCCGCTCTTAAATAGACGGGTTGAATTTATTGCTAGATAAACGCTATTAGAGCTCCTTTTGACTGGACAGAATTAAACTTCCTTTATTTATACGGTTTATACTTCTAGACTTTTTTCGGTGAGTGAAACAACTTTTCTTTATATTTACGTTACGTTTTGGGTAACTTTTCTTCACCTATTGTTACGTAAATAAAAACAAGTTGTTTCACTCACCGAAAAAAGTCAATAGCTAAAACCCGTTTAAAGGACTGGTGGTAAACTTGTATTCGTTCCTTTATTTTTGCACTACTGAGGCAATCGATATAATTAACAATTGTACAATGAGTCTTTCCACTTCTTGAACGGTTATCGTCAAAGGACGAATCGGCTATACCCAGTCAATAAGGAACATTGTTGACGATCAGTCCTACCTACCAGAACTGATTCTAGACATGTCAAAGCGGGTTACTTTCAAGTATAAATTTTGCATCCCATTGTCCAAAATTTAGCATTTCTAGCTTGAAAGAAATAACGATGAACTTTTAGGATATTTTTTCATTATGCAACTGGACGAAAAGGTTACGAAACTTTAAGAGCAATTTTTTTGAATCATGCCAAAGAATTCATACGACTTATCCAAAACTGACCAAAATTTTGTTTTCTTTTCTCAGTTTGGTTTTGACAGTTCTCTTTGATGTGTTCGGAGACATCTGGTGGCCCAGCCAAAAAACAAAAAATGGTTCAAAACTATCGTTGGAAATTTTACACAAGTTTCGTGGGCTAGCTTGTACGTCTGTTCTCTGTGGACTGAGTTAGGGGGCTTCGTACGCGTCTGTTTTCCATGTCAGGGGCGGCGTACGGAGTGCAACAACGTCCAGGTGATGTTCGGGACCCAAAACAGCAACATCACGACGGTCCTCCTGCGAGATAGTGGGGTTAGCTGCGGGCCTTGCGAGCCCGTGAATACAAATAACATAAGCAACGAACAACGAACAACAAATTTCGGATGGAAATCGGCAAAGACCCACGCGACGAAAAGGGACTAGCGATTGGAAACATGGAACATGGAACTGTCGATCTCTAAATTTTGTGGGCAGTACCCACGTGCTCTCCAACGAATTGAAGAGCCGCAAATTCGACATCGTAGCGCTGCAGGAGGTATGCTGGAAGGGCTCCACGGTACGAACGTACCCAGATGGTCGTGCCATCTACCAGAGCTGCGGCAACACACACGAGCTTGGAACAGCTTTTATAGTGATGGGAAAGATGCAAAAGCGCGTGATCGGGTGGTGGCCGATCAACTCACGAATGTGCCGGTTGAGAATCATGGGCCGGTTCTTTAACATCAGTATCATCAACGTGCACAGCCCTCACCTCGGAAGTACCGGTGACGACAAAGACGAATTTCACGCGCAGCTGAAGCGTGAATACGACCAGTGCCCAAAACATGATATCAAGATCGTCATCGGGAATTTCAATGCTCAGGTCGGCCAGGAGGAGGAATTCAAACCGACAATTGGAAGGTTCAGCGCGCACCAGTTGACCAACGAAAACGGAGATGAGGAGTGTAGGAGGGTGATGGACGAAGAGAATGCCGCGCGGGCGGCAGTAGTGCAAAGAGGCACCCGACGAAATGTGGAAAATCACCGACAGCGGAAGAGGCAGCGAGTCCGAATTTTCCAGAAGATAAAGCGCCGCCTGGAGGAGGAGGAGCTCGAGGAGCTGGAGCAGCTGCATCGTTCCCAAGAAACACGAAAGTTCTATCAGAAACTCAACGCATCCCGCAAAGGCTTCGTGCCGTAAGCCGAAATGTGCCGGGATAAGGACGGCGACATCCTGACGGACAATCGTGAGGTGATCAAAAGGTGGAAGCAGCACTTCGATGAACACCTGAACGGCGCACATGCAGGAGATCAAGACGGTGGGGGAAGGTACATCGCCGGCGTAGCCAACGACGTAGAGGAGCCACTCCCAACGATGAGTGAAGTTAAGGAAGCCATTCGCCAGCTGAACAGAAACAAGTCGGCTGGGAAGGATGGCATCGCAGCTGAACTCATCAAAATGGGCCCGGACAAGTTGGCCGATTGCCTACATCGGCTGATAGTCCGGATCTGGGACAAAGAACAGCTACCGGAGGAGTGGAAGGAGGGGGTAATATGCCCCATCTACAAGAAGGGCGACAAATTGGACTGTGAGAACTACCGAGCGATCACTGTCCTCAATGCCGCCTACAAAGTGTTGTCCCGAATCCTACTCCACCGCCTAACGCCACAAGCAGACAGATTCATAGGAGGTTTTAAAAATATGAATCATACCACATTCCCCTTCACAGAAAAAATAATCGTAAAATATTGAAAAAAGTGATCCATATTACCCCGGATTACGGTATGAATAATGTAAAATTAATGTTAGTTTTACTATAATTATTGAAATTTGCGCCAATGTATTCACTCTACACCCTTTTAAATTTGAAAAAAAGGTAACCTTTTTAATCCAATTTGAATTTAAGATTTGAAATTCAAACTTTTCAAACTGATTAAACCTAAATTTCAAACTTTTAAGTTTTGATTCTGATGTGCTTTTTAAATAATCTTTTACTAAAGTAATTCAGCATATCATTCTCTTAATGGTCATTCTTGAATTATAAAGGTCATTCTTGAATAATAATTATTAAAAACAATCGGTCTCATAGTAGAATTGCGAATTTAAAGTTACAATTCAGAATGGAAATTAAATGTTCAAGGCACAGAATCACAAATCTGGAATAAGATAATTTTGAAGATATAGAAAAATTGATGTATAAAGAATCGCTGTATAACTTTGATTCTTAAATTTGTATTTGAATTTCATTTATAATTTGAAAGTACGATAATAATTTCAGACTTTGAATTGTGGTTCTGAATAATGTCCGAATTTAGGTTTTGAATTCAACTGTTGAACTGTCTGCATTTCCATGCAATTTGAACTTAATTCTGTTGTATTTTTGGGGTTTTAGATTCTTTGTCTGGTGTCTTAATGCTGCTTCCTAATAGTCATAAGGGAAATATTTGATGAGACACTTTAACAAATTGATAATTAAATAAAACGAGTTATAATATCTATCTTTAAATTTTCTTATCCTGATTTTTGAGTGGTGCTAGAGTTAATAAATAAATTGTGAATTGAATTTTCCATTCAACAGCTTTAATCATCATTTTCATTTTCGATTAGTTGATTAATTCTACCTCAATGTTTGCAAGTGATGGATGAACAATTGTTGTTTGAAAATATCAGACATAATGGTTATTTGAAGGCAACATAACGAACTCTTTACAGAGACAGCAATTAAAAAAAAGATTCATAGGCCCCCCCGGGAAGAATTGCCCGGAGCCCCCTGATTGCTTAATCCGACCCAGCCAGTGATATAAATTTGTTTAAATTTTCATGTCGTTTGTCTTATATGTATTTTTTAACCTTTATATCTCTTATTCTAAAATATCTTGGACTGACTCTTTTAGCTCAAAACTGATTATGTTTGAAATTAACAAAATCTAGCAAAAAGTTTGAATTCAGGGAATTTTTTCAATCAACTTAGCCACCAAACTTGTGTTTCCCTACATAATCCATATGAAAACATAATTAAAGCATTCAACACAAATATCTGATTTATTTGCTTGTTATGTAAATCGAACCTGAGAGAGTAAAGTTATGCCTGTGTTTAGGGCACTTTCTCCACTGTACTTTTTACAGTTATTATGGTGTGCTCGTAATCCAGAGATACCTCTCTTCAATCCTTTTTAAATTATTTGTCTTAACTCGTATCATCTTACGTTTCTTTGAAGGACTTGTTTGAAATTTAGACTAGTTTCAGAAAACTAAACACCAAACTGAACATTTCAGCTAAACGCTTAAAAGTTAGAGCAAAAATTGTGTTTTTTTTCACTTTTTATCGAAAAAATTATGCCAAAATATCGTTCAAATTTAAGCCTGGTCAAGCAAACTTCCACAGTTTATTAATAAGCTAAAATTTAGTATGATGTCTCGTGTTATAGTGTTTCGTAGGGATATCGGGGCCACTCTAAATAATGTAATTTAATCTTTTCTCCAGTGGTTGGGACGATTTTGACCTTTATTTATAACAGCTAAAATTACAAGAAATTCTCAGGACAAATCAACTCAGGAAAACAATTTTTAAGTTTACCTGTAGATTCGAAACGTTCCACGTATCTCGGTGCATTTAGTTATTCCTGTAGGTTTGAATCCGAGATGTTTATTGAATTTGGAAAAGTTTTTGCCTAGAAAATTACAAGAATGTTCGTTCAATGGTTTGCAAAAAATAAATAACGATTCTTTACACATTGTTATATTTCATCACAAATATTTGATTACACTGTATTTACAACACTGTACCACACATAATGTTTGCATCGAGAGATGAAATCAACGGCTTGTGCTGTGCTATTTACATCACGTACATGTCCCAGAAACATGAGTTGTTTTGTATCGAATCTCATGACATTTAAGCTGTTTTTTGATTCGGAGAACCATGGTTCCGAGCGAAATAAATGCAATCCTATAGTGTGTTCGATTTTAAATTTTACGTGACTTTATGAAGAAAGATGGACAGATATTTTTCCAGAAATAAAAATGTTCCTTTTTAGAAAAAAAATATCTTTATTGGCTTGAACAGCACTGCCGCAAATTGTTGTTCTGCAATGCATATGGCAGTATTCAAGCGTACCGTAACCATTGACACGGATCGTCTCGCAAATCATTCATCTTTCTGCTTTCATCGGCCATGCTATCCAGTTGGCTTACTTCTACATCCGTTGCTTTCACGATAGCTATCGCAGCACTCGGAAAGGATGTTCCTCCAATCGAAGGTACGCCTATAACAATCCGCTTCCAATAACTTTTCCAGAGCAAGAATCCACTTATCTACGACGACGTCTTCTTTAATATTCTGTTGTCCCAAATCCCACCCACACCCCGGCAAGCAGAAGCAATGAGCGATTCGTCCTCCGAGGCACGGATTAAGGGTGGCTTCAGGACCACCCCGGGCGCGATACCTTTTGTTTGCTCCATTCAACAACGGATTCCGGCCGGAGCCTGGAGCTGGACCCGGACCCATCTCTGCGGCAGCACGATTGTGAACGAAAATTGGTTACTTACATCGGCCCATTGCGTGCACCAGAAACACCTCGGCACATTGCTCGTCGTCTGCGGGCTGCGTCAAGTGAGATCCCTAGGCCAAATTACGGTAAATCCGGATTACGTCGGTGGCCAGAGGGGCAACGATATTGCGCTGGTATGGAATGCAGCTATGCTCTGGCAACCATCTAGCATCTAGTTGAACCCCCATCAATGGCATTCTTTCATGGTTTCCAAATTTCAGATTTTGCTCCGTAAATCACTTGTGTTTACGGAAAACGTACAAGCGATTCCGATTTTCGATCAGTCCGTGCTTCCAAGCAATAAGGCACTGATTGTTGGCTACGGAGCTTCCTCTTCGAATGATGCACCTGGACCTAGGAATGGATTACAGGTATTTGGAAGCATCCTAAAGCATTTCATCGCAGAGTTTGAAAATAGAATAATACCATTGAAAAAAAGTATTCTAAAACTTCTATATCGTGATCTTGTGGATCTTTTTATATCAGCGAATGTTTTATACATAAAGCTTTTGAAATACCTTATCATAATTTAGGCAAAATTTTTAGTTTTATTTGTTTTAAAGTTTTTCTAATGGGAGTTAAAAGGTGTTCAAAAAATCATGTACTTGTGTGACTCCTTATGAATTTGATTTGTTTTAGTTTTTTTCGGTTGGTCATTATTTTTGGATTTTTAGAGATTTTAGAGATTTCTGAGAAGTATATGATAGATGAGCATTAGACTGCTCCAAGTTTGTATGGGAAGTTCAAAACCTGTAAAATGTTATGCGCTGCAGGCTAAAATTGATCCTAGGCCTAGTGCAAGCTCTCATGCCAAATTTGGGCCAGATCGAATCACGGGAAAGGGTCTCTCAACGAGCCTGAAATTTGTATAGGATTTTGAAACATTTTGTTCCACCACCCTTAGAAAAGTTAGCCCATTTTGAAGCCTAATAACTTTTCTATTTTAACTCGAATCGAGTTGCAGTCTCGGGATAAAATATTTGTCATAACTTTGGCTTTAAGAAAACCCGTTTTCAAAAGAAATCGGCCGAAGGAAACCAAAGTTAATGATGTAAAACTAGTTTTTCATGTTTCTCCCGAACAAAATTTCTCAAAATCCCATACAAACTTTAGGCTTGTTGATCGACCCCTACCCGTGATCCGATTTGGCCCAAATTTTGCATGAGATCCTGCACTAGGCCTAGGATTAGTTTTAGCCTGCAGCACATAGCTTATTCAAAAATCCGGTCATTTGGGGCATTCTACTGAGCATATAGATATATTCTTCGTTTTACAACTATTTCGATCAGATTTTCCAACGGAACTCAAAAATTCTTGACACATGAGATTGCTTGTGTTTTAGAATATTGGAAAAATTCTGACAATTATTAGATTTCGGATGTTATTAGAATATTTTCTACACTTTAACTTGACAGCAGTTCCCTTAAATTTTTCAATTTTCTGAAACGCCAAATGTTTTGAGATTTAGTTTTTTTTATAATAAAGAGGAACAGCATTCTGGGGTCTGATTTATGAAAACCGTTTTTTGATGAATTTGGCGTTTTGAAATCAATTCTGATCAAATTCAGTCTCCCCTTTAATGCATAGTATTGTTTCAAAACCCCACTAAATTCAAATCATCTCGGAGACGCTTGAATATTTTTAATCGAATAAGGAGTAGTGTACTTGAAAAAAAGCAACACTTTGATTTGTGAATAACTGAATGGAAATTGTTTAAATTTTCAGTGAAGCTACCTAGTGATGTAATGTGTACGTGTACAAGATTTGGTGACAATCTGTCAAGTGATTTTAAGATAACGTCCAATACAGGAGCTTATAGCCAAATTTGTTTGAGCAGGATCGAGAAAAATCCTGGAAAGTCTCAGTGGAAGACCCAGAAATAGCTGGAAATCATTTATTCGACCGAAATTCGTGTGGTGAGTTGTTTAAAAAGTCCTAAAGAAATTTCAATAACAGTGAAGATAGTTGTTCCATGAAGTTAAGGGATGTCAGAGGTTTTATCAAACGCAATCTGAAAATATCAATAGAGGAAGTGATAAAAACATAAATTTTTCTTACTTATTCCTCTAGCTGACTACAGGCTTAACTTAATTTCCCCAAGATAAAAAACAGCTTTTTTTAATATCTTTATGAGAGAGATTTTCAGCACATAAAAAAAAGCTGTTTACTTTTAAAAATTATCAGAATACGGTGGTCAAATCGTGCGCAAAATATTTGGACCGCTAGCAGGAAAATATTTAAAAAATATTCATAATGGCCATCCAAACCAACTCTTAAGCGAGCACCTGGCAGATCTCTAGAAAATATCTCCAATATCGAAGATTTTGGATTTTTTGAAATAATAAACATTTTGTGCTTTTTTTAATTTTATGATATTGCTGTACTGTAGTTGATGTCGAAGAGTTTTGAAATTATTCATCTTTCTTAGATGTCTGCGGTATCCTTGAATTCTTTAAATATTTTGTTATTAAAAATGTTCAGGTTTGTATGTATTTCTTTTTTTTACACTGTTCTTTGTTATATAAGCACGATATCAATCAAAAAGAAAGTCCTATTTAGTAAAAAAAAAACACATATAAATTTTCGGAGTTCTTGGAGCCTCAGCGCTGAAATCTGAGAACCGAAACATGAGATATAACACATAAGAATGATGATCATCTCTGAGTATTAAAAAACCAGATCTCAGAACTGAGAAGGGCGTCTTGAGATCTGATTAAGATTCATAGGCCTGAAAATAGTCCTAAGTCATTAGACCTAAGACTATAGGCCTGAGATTTGAGATCTGAAAACGTGGACTAAAAACCTGAAACCTGAGTTCCAACACTGGAGACCTGAGGACTGAGATGTGAAACCGACACCTAACAGCCTGTCTATCGCATTAGACCGCTGCGAAAATTTGGCTTAAGTATTTTTTTAAACCTTTAGAATCGCCAGGTTCATTTTTGAAT
The DNA here is from genome assembly GCF_029784155.1 of Uranotaenia lowii. Taxonomy (NCBI): domain Eukaryota; kingdom Metazoa; phylum Arthropoda; class Insecta; order Diptera; family Culicidae; genus Uranotaenia; species Uranotaenia lowii. The sequence goes on along the minus strand of NW_026598461.1, from coordinate 11,477 downwards.
AAGGGAACATCCATAAATGACGTAGACCCTCCCCTAGATAATAACGTAGCTTTCACCGATATATTCACCGATACTATTTTTAGTACCGTAAACTGGGGGAACTTTGATCACTTTTTTCATTCATTTTTGAATATTTTGGAAGAGGTTACTTTTTCGTAATACTTAAAAACTTTAAAACCCTTACTAAGATGAGGAGTATCAAACATGATCGTTGGTTGTAGTAAATTCAAACGATGTTGGTTGTTATAATTAAATGTTTGTAACAAAACTAGATTTCGACTTTCGGGGTAACTTTGATCACTGTGGTTTTTAAGTATCTCAACATCTTCAAATTTAATGTTTTGATGCTATTAAGCATAGAAGGCTCAAAACATCGTTAACAGTATTTTTTTGTTTGGACTCAATTGAATTTTTCGACGTTTTCTTCCAAAAACAAATATACTCGAAAGATGGACATTGTTGCTGCATACATTTAGGGGCAAAAATTCTAAACATTTGTCAATATTTTTTGGCCTAAAAAACTAATAAAATTTTACTTTCATGCAATTCCCTAAGTCCTCGTACTGTTCCCATGTTCTTTTTTTCTTCAAACTTAACCACTTGATAGGGTTTCCAACCATTTTTTCTATATGGGCTTTTTCGTGGAAAATTACCTTTTTTTCAATATCCAAAAATTATCATCAAATGACCATTAAAAATAACACTTAAACTAAACCTTAACCAAGAAAAAAGTTGAACATTCACATTAAACAACCTATTTGCTCCCAAATGCTTAAATTTGATCAGGTGAGATGTTTGTTTGGGAGCCTTCAAAAAACTAGATATTTTAAGATTTTCAAATTACATTTGAAGTAATATAGAAAATCTCCTAATCAAAACCAAATTTAGCTTATTTGTTACTCAATTTATAGGCTTTCAAACGTAGTATACAGTTTTCAGATATTTTAACTTAATACTTAGTTAATGATGATTGTCTGCAAGAATTTCATGTTGATCAAAGTTACCCCGCTGATCAAAGTTCCCCCAGTTTACGGTACCACTCAGAACTGCTTTATCGTTTATCTGCTGTAATGGTTCAGCTACCGAGACTATATGACTAACGTATTCGATGATACTCCGTAGAGTTACAGTCGTAGTCTTCTATACTACGAAGAGATATTTTGCATTCTTTTATGTTAGACTTTTTTTTCTGTAAAAACAACCAAAATATTATGGAATGTGATAAAATTTTAAAATTTGAAATTTTCCATACACAGCCTGCAACGGTCTATAAATTGTCCCATGTTTTGTGTCAAGCCTATGGCAATCTTGTATACCTGTGCTGTGTTCATAGAAGTCGATCTTCATTGAAGCATCAATTTTTAATAGTTACCAATTTCGAAAAATATAACTTATATTTTTCAGTTTTCACAAAATTTGAAAATCTCCCTAACTTTAATTTTTTCTAATAGTTCCGGAATGTAAAAATAAATCTAAACCAACTGATATTGTAATTCAAGAGATCTGCCAAGTTGAATAAAAATCTTCAAATCCAGTTTTTCGGGAATTCATTGGGATTTGGGGCATTCTTCCCTATTAAATTCCAAAAAAATCACATATTTGTGTATCTTTTTATCAATTTCTCGTTTTGAAAAACATATTAAACATATTAAACATATTAAAAAACATATTAAAATTTTCTTTTATTTCTGAGTTGATCCAAACTATAAAGATCGCTGCTGTTTCAATGATTTTGAAAATTTATTGAATTGATGAAAATTTATTGAATTGAGACTTTTTAATGAAACTTTGACGACTTTCTGAAGTTTCATCGATTTAGAGATCCTAAAGTTTCTAAAATTTATTGAGATTTTTGTGGATTTTCTAAATTTTCCATTGCTCATTATGTTTTTTTAGTTTGTCTTCTATTTCTCAGTTCAATTTGCTCTGAATTCTGATATTTTCAAAAATGTCCGGCTCAATGGTTTGTTTACTTTTTCTGCAGGCCGCCGTTGTACCGATAATTGCCTATCAGGAGTGCGTTCAGCGATTAGGAACACTGGCAGCTTATCTAACACCCGATGTCATATGTACCGATAATGGTCAAGAGGCGGCAGGAACTTGCATCGGTGATTCAGGAGGTCCCGTTATAATCGCTACGGACCTATATCCATTCAATGTGCTCGCAATCCCCACGTGGACGGTGGATCCCTGTGGAAGTGGTCCTTCCGTCCATACGCTGATAGCGGCTCACCTGGATTGGATTCTGTCTATTATCGTTCCAATTGTATGACTGCGTCATCAATAAAAATCACACAGTTTTTATCCCTCATTAATTTATCCAAAGCTCCCCGTGTGTGCTCGAAATGAACATTCCCGAATTAGATAACGCGTATCATCGTCTGAAACAATCAGAGTTAGTCATCCTCAATGTTCATCGTGAGTGATTAGCCTAAGCCATTGATCCCCGAATACATCCGAGTAACATAACGACGAAATTTCTCAATTGATAAGATAAGTCGTAAATCGATCAAAAAACTGTCTTAAGTTAAGTTTTGAAGGTTTTTCGACAGTTCAGCCTGAAACCTCCTACGGAATACACACAAGAAAAATGCTCAAGACCGCGATTATTTGTATGTGCCTGGCGGCACTTTTCTCAAGCGCCTTAGGTTTGAGATTTTTATAAAGTTAAGTATTCTGTGAACTAATAATGTGACCTTCCGCAGCCCAAAAAGAGTCCCGCATCGTAGGTGGAGTTGATGCACTTCCAGGCGAATTCCCATACCTTGTGTCGGTCGCGCGGAGGAATTTGTTGCTGTTCCGACATGTTTGTGGTGGTACCATTCTGAACAGCTTCCACATCCTGACGGCAGGCCACTGCTTCATCAACAACCCTCGGGACAGATACACTGCCACGGCCGGATCGCTCCTGATGAATGACTTCGAACTTACCGAGCAAACGGTAAACGTGATGTTCTTCACCATACATCCGGAGTATCAAGGAGGTGTCAGCCCGTATGATATTGCAGTGGTAAGCTTATTTTTGTGGTTCTTTTGTAAGTGGATTCAGAAGCTAATTCGTGTACTTTTCTAGGCCCGCATGCAATCTCCTTTTGGATTCACACCCAGCATTCAACCTGTCAACCTTCCAGCTCAAAACGCAATTCCCGCAGGAGTAGTTCGTGTAGCAGGTTGGGGATCCACGTCCAGTGGTATCTTGCCGAGTAACCCGAACCATCTTCAGACGGCTCGTGTTGCAGTATTCGACAATGCTCAGTGTCAACTGTTGATGACTTCGCCGGCTGTGGGTATTCCTATAACGTCCGCCAACGTTTGCATTGGACCGCTTACCGGAGGAATGGGTCTTTGCGCGGGAGACCTCGGAGGTCCCATCGTTCAGGTCACTGCCGGACAACACGTTCTCGTTGGTGTACAAACTTGGCATGCAACTCCGTGCGGTGTGCCCAATCTGCCTTCGATGGGAACCAGGGTATCAGCTTATGTTGATTGGATCAATCAAAATTCGCAGGTTGTATAAGCAAAAAAGACGTTACGTGGAAAATAAATCTGAACAATATGCGTTGCGTATCTTTGTACCTAGTGGAATCACATCATTGCTAAATGTTGGTAGCTAAATGATTTCTTTAGAAGGAATTTGAAGTAGTGGTAACATCCGCAAGTGTAATCACCCCTGTTTATTGTTGGGATTTATCTTTAAACAGACCATAAAGGGCTTAACATGTGGGATGACAGGCATTAAAAGAATCAAAGCGTATTGCTTGATAGATTACCAATTGTAGGGATCCGTTCATCCATTCCCCGTTAAGCTGCCACTCCAATCAAACTCAATTCGATATAAAAGTTTGTCTGTATGTACTAATTGTTAGGAATATGGGTTAAGGTTAAGATATAAATAAAGTATATCACTAGACTCCTTGCTTAGTTCACGTGCACTTCTGAGGCAATAAAGCGTGCTACAGTACTCTATTCTCAACGGAGGGTCATCTCTCTTGTTGTTAAATGATTTGGGATCAACTCTTCACTCTTAGCTTCATCTCACTTGGGCAGAAAGCCTACCCTACATAGTGAGTAGTGACTCATGTGTCTGCTGCGGCCCACAGCCTGTGAGTTCAAGTTCAACCGTACTGGTTAACACCGTTGCTTCACCGCATCGTTCATTACTCGTTGTACGGTTGTTCTCTTGTTCGTTTGTTGGTGCCAATTTTGCTGTATGTATAGGTACTATATAGTCAGGCCCCGGCAACGATATACAATACGTGTGGAGCACATCTCTCAGATTTAAGCTTTTTTCCTCAGATTTAAGCTTATTTCTTCAGATTTGAGCTTTCATCTCCTATGCTCTCAATGCAAAAAAAGCTTAAATCTGGCCAAGTCCCGGCAACGATACAGGATTTGTCTATGTATCGTGTGACCAACATCTTTTAAATAAGTGCTGACGAATCAGGTTTTTAAGCTTTTTTTCCTCATATTTGATCATTTTTTGCCTTGAGAACATAGGAGATGAAAGCTCAAATCTGAAGAAAAAAGCTTGAATCTGAAGAAAGAAGCTTAAATCTGAAAGTTGTGCTCCACACGGAGTGTTTATCGTTGCCGGGGCCTGTATATAGTCCAAGTTTCTTGCAGAGCTCTTAACTTCATAAGAGATGAAAAGACTTAGAGTTACCGCACACTAGAGAGGCTAAAAACGAAGAAATATGAGAGTGTCCACACTACATAAATTAGGTTAGCTAGCTCGGCTATCATCCGATTTGTTGAAAGTTTTCATTGGAAGAAGACAACGACCCCTCGTGGGTCGTTGTTGGAGAGCAGAGTGTCTTTGTTTGGGATCTGGAATCACCTTTTTGCTAGCCGATCAACGGTCGCGTGGCCAAGCCGGAAGCAGACATCGAGATGCTCCGGGCAATAACCATGTGCCCGTTGAGAAATGCAGCCAATCAGGGCTGCCAGAATGCCAGATATTTCTGTGATACTACCGTGATGCCTAAGAAAACCGAGCTGTGATACTACTGTTGTCTGTTTTGGCTGTCAGATGTTTGTCATTATGGTAGGAATCGGGCCCGTGTGTAGAAATTATGTTAAGCTAGCGTAGGTTTTTTATGTGTCGAAAGAGTAAAAATGTAAAATTGCTGCAAGATATGCGTTTTGCGCATTTGTGTTTTGGGTAAGAGTTAGCCGTGTAGCACACACTGAAAGACAGTGGGGCTCAACATGTTTCAAAAGACGGAGGAAAAGAGAAAGCGGATGATTAAAGCAAATCCCAACGTCTCAATCCGTGATTTGGCTTAAAAGATCGGCATCGGCAAGATGAGAGCTGGACTAAGGTACAGAGTTTCCCAAACCGCGATGAGCGGCAACAATCGACGGCTTAAACTCGTGCACGGAAGCTCTACGAGAAGATACTGACAAAATATGGCTGCTGTGTGATGCACGATGAAACGCATATAAAAGCCGATTTAAAGCAAATTCCGGGGTTGGAGTTCTTCACCGGCAAGAGCAAGTTCGATGTGGACGACAAATTTAAGAAGAAGAAAAGTCGAAGTTCGCCTTCAAATATCTCGTTTGGTAGGACATCTGAGGAGTGAGCCTTTCGTGACAAAGGGCACAGAAAATGGCGAGATCTACAAATCTGAGTGTCTCCAGAAGCACATTTTACCTTTCTTGCAGCAGCACGACGAACCTTCGCTATTTTGGGCAGATTTGGCATCATGCCACTATTCTTAAAGTGGAGCAGTACTTGGCAATAATGAAGCGGGAATTTCGGAAGACAGTCAAAGGCGTTATAAAACTTCCTTAAAATTTAGGTTTGATTCTAAACATTATAAGAAAATTGGCATGACATTTCGGTGTCGCAATAATTTCGTGTTCGCCCTTTAAAGGTAATACCAATCTGAAATTTTCGAAACCAACAAAAAATATGTTAACCGGTGTTAAGTATAGTGCAAATAACGATGATTACACAGTACAATGGAGCATGATTGAAACTTAGTGATAAAACATTCAAAAAGCCTCATATTTTGATGACCAAGCTAAAAACACTTACTAATGACATAATTTCCGGATTTTTCGACAATCTTGACTTTGGTTGCTGTATATATCTTATTAATCAACAAATTTGGACAAAACTCATAACCTTGTTATGTATTTTTTTTTACATTCTTCGAACTACAACAACATTATTGAACTTTATGAGGCGTTACGTCCAAATAAATTCGATATTATGCTTTCCAGTGGACAAGCCGTGACGTGATTTTTTTTGATAAGATGACATCAACTGATTACATTTTAGTGGACGTCTAACATTGACCACTCAAGCCACTGGCTCGTGATCCCTATTCTATGATTGGAAAAAGAAGCCTAGAACAAACCTAGAGGCTCGACTTTCGAGCTCTTTTGACATTGGTTTGTTCCAGAACTCAGAAGGGAGACGAGAAGTTCAACGAGATCAAACTCAGGTGTTGCCACGCTGCTGTTGACCAATATCAACGTGAAATGCTAATTATCTCAAAGGGGGTGAAGTTTGAAATTTTTAGCACGCCTATCACTCCGTGAGTCCTAACGACACGGATAAAGATCCCCCATTTTCATCCGCTGTTTCGAAGCTGCGCTGCTGCCATCTGGGGTAGTACGATGTTGCGAGAGCAACATTCTGGGTTAACGATAAATCATAGACGACTTTAGAATACTTCGAGTTATGTTTTCATAAATCCAAATGATTATGAAAAAAACACTCCTTTGAAAAATTGGAGTTTGTTTTCAATTAAATTTGAATAGATTAGCCTGGTAGGAGAGTCAATTCTATCTGATAGTTCCATTTTAAAAAAGTCAGTCGTTCAGAGAAAACTAACATGGGGCCGTTCAGATACCACCTGGACAACTTAGGGGGGAGGAGGGGGTATGGAAATGTCCACGGAGAGGGGGGTAGGGATTTGGGTGATGTCCACGTGGACATACTTACTTTCAAAATATTTTCTAAAGGTGAATAAATATTATGATGTTTCAATTTTTTCATCAAAATCTTTAAATTGCAAAGCTTTCCAGTTTAAGTTTAAGCAACTAGTATAGCCACTTGAAAGCAAGCTATAAATATGATAAATTAGAAATTAATAATAATTATAATTATTACAAATTAGATTTAGAAAAAAAAAATTTCAAATCTGTCCACGTGGACACCCGGGGAGGGAGTTAGGGGTTTGCCAAATGTCCACGCTTGGCCACGGAGGGGGAGGAGGGGGTCAAAAATCTCATTTTTCTGTCCACGTGTTATCTGAACGGCCCCCATGTGAATCAATCTTTTCGTCCATTTTCTTAACTTTTAATTTTTCCAATAATCTATATTTTTATCATATCTTTATAATAAACTTTATGCGCTTCTCGTTGGTCTTTATAAAAAAAAGATTTTCTCGTTGTTACTTTAAACTATAACTATTGGATTTGGTTTAGTTGTTACATTTGATAAATACGTTATATAAAAATTTAAATAGTTTCAGCCTAAGGCAGTATAAAATGTAAAGTTTTAATTTAAAATTTTCTACGGCTAGTGGTTGTATAAATATAATTTTCAATAAAATTTCCCAAAAAAAATGAGATCATGAGGTCCGAAAAAAATACAAAACATGTTATAACCATAGGACGATGGCAATTGAAAAGCATTTAAGTAAACTTGAATTGTGTGGTAATCCAAGGATATAATTTTTTTTTTCATTTCAACCACCATCAAATATCCAAATCCGCCTTCCAGCTTTAAAATTATTACGCCTGATTGTATGCAGCTGCAGAAAAAAACCTAATAGAATATAGCAAAAATTTATGTTTTTTCTAATAAAAAATTCTGGCTTACCAATTGTTGGGTCTTTCCCAAATTTTGAAGGAACGTTAATTGACTACTCTTTTTACAAAATGCAATTGAAAATGTGCATTTGGCTCGAGTTTTCATTCAAAAATATGTGAAATACTCAGAACAGTTTTTGGAGTAGTAAAAAATTGATCTTTTTTGTTGTCGATTTGCGATGCTTCACGGCACATACACATTTTCTCCTATTGCTCACAATAATCTCTGAACTTTCTACTTCAAATTTGTATCCGTCATTTTCTGAAAATCCTAACCAAATCAAAGAAAATATAGATTTATTAGAAGCTAGTATTTCTACCCGTTTGTTTACATTTTCTTGCACACACACGACCTGTCAAAAATTAGCTTCGAAATCGCGAATGGTAGATGAGTTTTCTTTCGCTACTTAATCCCAATAACTATTTTTGGATAGCAAAACAACCTTTGACCCTTGGAATTTGTTTGGGAAAACAAAAACACCCCGCCTGAGGCTTAATTTTATTGGTACCGTTTTAGTGTACTTTCCCAAAATAAAACATATCTTCCTATTATCAGCCCAGAATTACCCATTGACTCGATACGATAATCAAAGCACACGCCAAAAAATCGGTCTTGAATATTCCGTGACGTATGGGATTAATCTTTATGATATTGCGATAGCAGTTTGCTATAAATGTTCAAAATGACCCTAACTTCTGTTACAGTTAAGCTTCCGAAATGAAGGTACTCGGACTATTATTGTGCGTCGTTGCTGCTGCTTCGGCTGCCCCCAGTGAGTGAAACAATTAAAATAAACAAAGTTCCAAGTTTTAAAATTTTGAAATTTTGCTTCCAAATCTAGGCCCATCTTACATTGAGCTGGCCCGTGGCGGTCGTGTTGTTGGAGGAGTTGATGCCCTCCCTCACGAGTTCCCGAGCATCGTCTCCATCCATCGCTTGCTGCTGACTATCAGAAGCCATATCTGCGGAGGTTCCATCGTCAACAGTCACACGATTCTGACCGCAGCTCACTGCATTACCGAGTCTGGAAACAATCCCCGATTCGAAGTTGTTGCTGGAGCCCACAACATCCTTCAGAATGAGGCCTCTCAGCAAAGACGGGATGTCGCCAGATGGGTTGTACACCCGGATTACATTGGAGGAGTTGCTCAGACTGACATCGCAGTTATGATTTTGGCATCGCCCGTCAACTTCATCCCTGGTGTTGTTGCGATTGCTCACCTCCCTGGACAAAACTGCCACCACCCGGCTGAACAGCCAGCTACTTTGGCTGGCTGGGGAAGCACTTCCGGTACCCAAGTCCCATCCATGCCGGCAATCCTCCAGAAGGTGACCAAACCAATCATCACCTGGGCCGAATGCGAACGTGCTAACGGCGGACCCGGTATGTCTCCTCTGGGTGAGACCAACGTTTGCACTGGACCACTGACCGGAGGAGTGTCTGCCTGTTCCGGAGATTCCGGCGGCCCACTCTATTTGAGCGATAACCAGCGCACCCAGATCGGTATCGTCTCCTGGGGATGGGTTCCTTGTGGATCATTCGATCGGCCCTCGGTCTATGTCAACACTGCCTGCTACCGCAACTGGATCGATCAGCATGCTCATAACTAAATTGAGCCCTTCTGTAAGAAATTCGTTTCGTTAAATAAAAGCTAGGAAGATGTAAATTTTGGTTTTAAAATCTGTGTTTTTTTCTTCTTAGGACTCATTTAGTGAGCATTTTGCCTAACTTCCGGATATAAACAGATGAGTTGCACTTTTGCATAACGAATAATTCAAAACCTCAATTGCATCAATTTGCGGTGAGTGTTTTTCCGTCGACATATAGGCGTCAAATTCTGTAGATCTGTAAAATTTAACTCTCTTGTTTGTTGTTGAGCCATTCGAGTTGGTCGAAAGCAAAAAAAAATGACCACATTGGCCTCCAACAGTTCATGGTGAAAATCAGGATCTTCATGTCTAATTAAAAATTATTGTTGTTTGTTAGGAATAAATTTAAAAGGTTTTAACAGGTTCAAAAAAAATTAGAAACAACAGGTTTTTTTAATTATAAACAATTTAATAACATTCATGTAGAGCAGAGATAAGCAATAGGCGGCCCACGGGCCGCATGTGGCCCGCAAGACTCTTTTGTGCGACTCGCGAAGGTTTTTCCTTAATTGTTATGTCTTAACTCTTTTCTACAATGGATTGTTAGGAAAGTTTATATGTTTTGATCAAATATGCACTAATCTGCATTTGCCCTATAATCATTCAGATTGTTAACTTTTGTCTGGCATAGTAAGTACCGTAATCCGAGGTAAGATTGATCATTTTTTTCATTTTATCTGTTAAGGAGAATGTGGCATGTTTTATATTTTTAAAACCAGTACTGGACTCTTATGAACGTAAAACATGGATGCTGAAATTTATTAGACTACTTGATTTTAAAATAGTTTTCGTCTGTGTTCAGAATTTTATGATTTGAGGTGACATTTATCAGTCTCTATTATGACGGTTTTAACGAGTTTTCTTGATCATAAAGGGTACAAAACACCTTCATAATATTTACATATGCTTGTTTATCAAATCAACCTTAATTTTAAACGATTAATTTTAAAAATATCTTAAATCGAGAGAAGAACTATGATGCTGCCTACATTTAGGGGCAAAAATAGTAATAATTGTTAAATAGTTTGAGCTTCAAAATACAAATGAAATTATACCTTCACACATTCCTCTAGGCCCTCCTACTGTTTCCATTTTCATTTTTTCTTCAAAGTAAACGATTTGATAAGGTTCCTATCCATTTGTCCAATACGGGCAAAATGTCCTTATTTTTTAAATATCAAAAATTTATCATTAAATGATTATAAAAATAGCACTATAACTGTTTATATACAAAGAAAAAAAGTTTTTCTTTCACATTAAACAACCCGTTTGCTTCTAAATGCTTTTTGGTATCATCAGGAGAGCTGTTTGTTTGCGAGCTTTGGAAAAATAGATATTTAAAGATTTTGAAATAAGATCTTAACTAACAGAAAAAATAACAAATACAAACCAAATTTTGTCTATTTTATACTAAATTTATAGGCTTTCAAACGTTGAAAACAGTTTTGAAAAATTCAAACTACAGACTAAGTTATTGATGTTAATGTGGAAAAGTTTATTGTTTGTCAAATTTACCCCGGTGATCAAAGTTACCCCGTTCTACGGTATATCGAAAACGCGTGAATATTTTTAAGTGATATATTCACAAAAAAATATTCTCGAAATTAAAATAAATTGGCCCATGGTATTTTCATTTCGATATTTCAATGTATGTGTGAGATATTGAACAAAGTATGCGGCAAAATTCAAAAATTAAATTTATCTATTTTTTTGAAAAAAGTAGTTTTTGGAAAATCGTTGTTAGTTCTTCAGATTTGCAAATTCTAACAATTTTTTTAATCTCAATCAATCACTCTGCACCCAATTAACAAGATTTTGAAGAAATTATCAAAATCATTCCAATTGAAATAAACTAAGAATTTCAAAAAATAACGACTTCAAACCTGTTGAGTTTTGTTTTTGAATTAAAATGTTAATATTTCAGTTATTAAACTGAAATTCTCATTTAAAAAAAAGTCATGCAGGGTTAAATTACTGGAAACCATCTATCTCAATTACC
>NW_026598460.1:25056-25755 GCF_029784155.1 Uranotaenia lowii | reverse complement strand
CAGTTCACTCCGTACAAAACGGCGCCAGGACAAGGCCCTCGAAATTTTGCACGGCTACACGAACAGTGTGATCAAATCCCGACGTCAGGAGCTGGCTCAATCCAAGAGCAGCAACAGCTCCGAAAACACCGAACAGGAGTTCGGAATCCGCAGGAAAACCGCCTTCCTCGATATGTTACTCCAAACCACAGTGGAGGGACGACCCTTGACGGATCTGGAAATCCGTGAAGAAGTGGACACTTTCACGTTCGAAGGCCACGACACAACCACATCGGCCATCAGCTTTCTGCTCTATCGACTGGCTCGACATCCGATGTGCAGCAGAAGGTTTATGATGAAATCGTGGCCGTCATCGGAAAAGATCCGGATCGAAAAAGCTACCCTGGGAATGCTGAACGACCTAAACTACCTGGAGCTCGTTATTAAGGAAACTTTGAGGCTTTACCCTTCGGTTCCGTTCTATGGAAGGAAGATTTTTGGAACACAGTAACATCAGTCAGTATTCTTTTTATTAGTCTTCAAATCCAATCTAACATCAACTCCTTTTCAGACGGGAAAATTTTCCCGGCCGGTAGCAACGTAATCTTCATGCCGGTGTTCATGGGTCGAGATCCGGACTACTTCGAGGACCCACTGGAGTTCCGACCGGAGCGTTTTTCGGTGGAAACGACGGCCGAAAAGACAAATCCCTACCAGTAT
>NW_026598460.1:0-24556 GCF_029784155.1 Uranotaenia lowii | reverse complement strand
GTCTCTGCAAGGATTTCATGTTATGGATTATTAAATTTGTTTTATAAATTAAGGTTTTCAAAGCTCACCTTTCGCCATGGAACATCAACAGATCAGGAAGCTTTTCACCTTCGGTAATCGAGCCCACCGAATCATACACAATGGATCCGGTATTGAGGAAGGAAGAAATTGCGAACACTCCAGCTAAATCTCGATTTAAGTGATAAGCTGTATGTAGTGCCAAGGCACCTCCCATTGAAAATCCACCTGAGATAATTTACAAACCATTATGCCACAAAAATCTATAAGGTTTAAATTTCTTCCTACCAACAATGATCCGTTCAGCGGGGACACCTTGTGCGATTTCACGCTTCAGTATTTCGTTGACCGTATCGTAGATCGATGCCAGTGATGTCCGAATTTCCGGACAGTCCATTTCAATGCGCTTCCGGTTGAACCAAACGTTCGAATTCTCTCCACCCATCGGAGTGTACGGCTGAACCGGTGCTGTTGGAATGATTACCTTTATGTGCGGAAACTCCAGATCCCGACCCAGCAGAAAACGGATCCATTCGGTTAGGCCCCTTCCGGTGTCACCTAAAAGAAGTCAAAGCATAAGATAGAATCAAAATCTGAATCCGATGTTTAGACAAAAAAAGAAAGTAGATAAATCTCGATCTAAGCAGAGTGGATTGGACGTAACACAACAGTAATTAATGATATAAATTTAATAACAGTTTTTGAAATCTGAAAATCGAAAACGGCATGCTAAATTCATCAGGCCTTAAAAAAACTTCTATATTTTTTAATCCTCAAATGAATCCTTGTTCCAAAATCAAATATTCAATTCTAATCTTAAATCAAAGACCTATGAAATTTTTTAAAATACCTACTTAATCTGAATTGTGAATTGTGTTGTGTTCTTATACTGGATTGATTAGTCGGAATTAAAAATGCCTAATGCATTTGGTCCGTTGTGAAGTCCAAATGTTGCCACCTGACCTCATTCTAGCTGCGACGAAGCTCAATTTACATAATCGTTCAATGTTCCGTGGCAGTTCAAGCAATTCTACCAGAACTATTATCGTCCAAATGAAAATCGCACTTACCAGATCCGTGAAAGAAAATCAACGTTCCAATGTGGGATTTACCGGTAGGGTTGAATACTTTTTCGATAAGCCTCATTGCTGCTGAACAAACTGACGAAATAAACCGAAAAACAAGGCCAACTTCTTGACTCTATTGGTAAAATTAGAAAAACAGTGAAAATCTGAAAAAAGAAAAACACGAAACGGACATTGCTCGCGGACGATTTTGGATTGAATTTGTTTAGAAGCACGCGATCAAAGCAAACGAGAGATAAAAATTCAAGCATGCTGCTCGAATTTTGATTCAACAAGTGCTCGATTTGTTTAATTCATAAATGCCGCAACAAAATTCGGAGAACATCGCAAAAGAATTATAGAGTCAAATAGAATCTACAGACAATTGCAAAATAAAACTTAATGAAATGATTAGTTTACAACGGTGAAAAAATATTCTAATGTACGTACAGTCTGGGGGGGGACTAACAATGAATGATTTACAATAAAACATTATTCAATTTTATGCGATGTTTTTCTTAAAAAGATTACCAAAGCAAATAAAGTCATGGGAACAACACTGACTGCGGTTGTTCAAATCAAAATCGAAAACAACTTCACCGGAAGTGGAAGTAATTCGCTGTGGTTCGAAAAAAAATCGTTAAAAAGTGCGTGTACCCGAGTTTTTCGTAACGTTTCTTCTACAAGTGCGGTTTCTACTCGAAATGAATAATTCGCGAAGTGTTTTTGTGCTTTTGTCGGCTCAGTGACGTGAAAAACCGGTCAGTGATATTACTTTCGATGAACAAAGCATTCGGAATTCGAATTCAGGAATGATTTCCGGTACAAATTGATTCTAATCGCGTGGGAAATAGTGGATGAACATCAGAGAATGACTTTCGGGTTATGATGACTCTTCCAGTTCGAATACAGTCAGACCTGTGTCTTGTCACCGTTTCAGATGATGTACCTGAAGCCGGATTTCGCTTATGGTAAGTCATTTTCTTTTCTTCTTTCCCAACCGTATCTGAATGATCCTTCTATGATCCTATATATACACACCTTGCTTCTAGCTATTCTTGCATTCTTTGGCGATCAGTTGCTTTTTTGCGGATCTTTTGTCAATCTTGGTATGTAAAATTTTATATTTTTTAAGAATTTCCCGAGTATGCACCTAAAAACCAAACATTTTCTTGAAATTCATGATTTTCATCGGGAAAACCTAACGAGCCTATAGTTTCTTTAGGAAAACCAGTTTCTCAACTCCCTTTCATTTCAAAACAGGGATGAAAATGGCATCTTATATTAGGTAAAGTACATAAATCTTGAATTCAAATAATCAATGAAATATTCTAACGTAATTAATTTTCAGATTAAAAAAAAACTAAAATTTAAGTTTAGAGAATCGATTCTTTCAAAATTAGATACATTGAATCAAAGTAAAAATTGTATATATTTTTTGGAATAAGAGATAAATTTGAACGGATATTTGAAACTTTGAAAGGCTAACATTAAACATTAATGTTTGAACTTTATAAAGATGAAATTCCGTGGGCGTGATTGAGTGCTCATTTATATCACTTTGATATAAATGGGTATACCTTGACGTATAGCAACATTAAATATAGAATAGTGAGAGTATCACAGTTCAGTGTTGCTATAGGCATCAACGGATCACTTCCGACCATAAGTGAAACGGAACCCCTAGATGTCGGTCCCACGGCTTTTAACTAAAGCTCAATCACATGGTCAATCTGGTCCGATCAGAAATGATTGTTTGACCTTTTATTGTCATTTTAATGTTATTTTCTATTTTTCTTAATGTTCTTTTCTATTTTTCAGATCATTCGGAGGTGGAGTTTTTTTTTTCTCTCTCTTCAGATATATTCAAATAGTTGGAAAGTTAGAAAGGAGTAGGTTAACATATTCAAATACCATATTCCTCCCCAATGCTCCAGTGGATGTGTATTTGCGGTTTATGAATTACGATGGCTTATTCTTAAATCTAGCTTTTTTCAAACGTCTCAAGATCGCTTACTATTCTACGCTGCCTTCTCTAAACTTTAAATTTTCTTCTCCAAACTATTCTAATTTTCATTTCCAGCGTCAGCTCCCCGAGCTATTTAAACGCCATAAAAAAAAAAAAAAAAAAAAAAAAAAACTTTATAAAGATGAAATTAAATTGAAGTTTTCACCGTTACACAAAGATTAGGAATGGGGCTATTAAAGATGTTTACAGTACAAAATGGTTCCGCTCTAGATCATATTTTGGTCCCGCTCAAGATCAGATTTCTTCCTTCAGTAAAGCAGCTGTAGAGTTATAAGGATTTACTCTAAAATATTCTACAAACCATCATTAGAAAGCAGAAACCAAGATCTATCCGCTGAACTAAAAAAATCATTCGGATATAACACCTATCCATACAGCTTGATCAACTGTTCCGAGTTGTGTCGAATTGAGCCATTTAGTTCCGCTCAAGATCATTTACATGGACTACAAAAAAGTATTTTAAGCTCAATATTTGTTGACACAGACATTAAATTTAAACACTTTTTATAGCTTATTCAGCCTGTCAGATAATAAAAATATCTCCATATGAAAAATTACAAATCAATATGAGAACATTGTGATGTCTTTTAGAGTACTGATTTTCCACAAAAGTGAGCTTGTGAGCTGTTAATGAGATCCTGAATTTTATTCAACTTTTGTTTTTCCTAAGATTTTTTAAACTTTTGGATGCATGAGTCTGTGCTTATGGTGAGTGATATGTCCTCAAAAGAATAGATTTGTCGAAATGGTCGTAATCCTTAGGACTTATGTATTTTTTTCTATTTAATTGGAGAGAATTTCAACATTGGTATTTTTAATTGTTATTTTTATTGTTAACTGATATTTAATACACATTTTTAAGGACTTTGCAGATATTTTCAATATTCAATATTTTAAATTCGTTTCTAGTCTCTAGAGCCACCAATATTTTGCGTCGTTTTTCTTAACAAATTAGTGTTTTTTTTCGTGAAAGAACATCAACTTGCACAAGGAAAGGTTTATGTTTTGACAAAAATTTGATGTACCGAAGATACCAAGTTAAAATTTTTAAAATTTAGTTTGTTTTTACTTGACACTGTTCAAAAATAACCAAGCTAAATAAGCTTACATTCATTGATCAAATATAAAGTGTATCTAACGTCTTCAAAATTCTTTCCCGAATATCTTGATGAACATCCGTATCATAATCTCCGATTCGTCCTTCTTGTTTTCCGATTCCTCCTTGGCCGGCCGAGGCGGAGGTGTCGGAATGTCATCCCGGGGTGGTGGCACTAGCATCAGAATCCACTGGATAATCTGCTGCAGATGTTTGAGGCGTATTTCATGGGCCATATTCCACTGCGTCACGAACTCGCCTTGTACTCCAAAGTTAGTTAGCTCCTCGAAGGTTGCCCGACCCCAATCCACCGGAATGAGGTTGTCTCTGTTCGAAAGCATCGACATTATCAGTATCCGAATAGTTTTAAAATGGTAAGGAATACTTACAACTCGCCATGGATCATTAACAATTCCGGTAGTCGCTCATCCCTTGTCACAAATTCCATCGAGTCGTAAACGATGGACCCACTGTTAAGAAATGAAGAAAGAGTAAAAACTCCTCCCAAATCTCTGTTTACTCGAAACGCTGTGTGTAAGGCCATGGTTCCTCCCATTTCAAAACCACCTAAAATTTTAACAACAATGCACGTTAGTATTTTCATCAGTGTTAAACGAACTTCAATAGTTCCAAACCAACGATAATTCGACCGGCCGGAACGCCTTCCGATATTTCCCGCTCAATGATGGCTTCGACCTGGTCGTAGATCGATGCCAGCGATGAGAGCATTTCCGGACAATCGCGTTCAATGCGCTTCCAGTTGAACCAAACGTTAGCATCCCGACCTCCTTTCGGTGTATACGTTTGAAGAGGTGCGGTCGGAAATATTACCTTGATGTGCCGGAATTCCATCCTGCGGCCCAAAAGCAACCGGATGAATTCGGCAAAGTCTTCCCCGTTGTCTTCTGCGTACGAAAAAAAAAACAATATATTTTTTACTTCTCTCCGTAAATTTTCTTTAATCTGAACTTGTGAAAAACTGTGAAGGTGCAGGATTAAGGTTTAATTTAAATATCTGACTGTTTTTTTTTAATAATGCAATCTGACTTTAAAAGCTGGTTTCTGTATACTGATATGAATTCTACAATTCTTAGGTTCTTATTTTGAACATATTACTGTATTTCTTAACCCTCATCCGCATTAAATTTCATTACCCTAATCAGCACAAGGAGTGTCAATTTGACACTCCAAGCTAAAATCGTCATAACTCTTTTTATATCTAACCTATTACAATGAAACTTATATCACAATAAACCTTGTAATGTCAGTAAAATAGGTTTAGAACATTATATTTAGCTAAAGCTTCTTGTTTTCTCGTTATTCAGCATGAAAGAAAAAAAAATCCGAAAAAACATGCCTCAGGAAAACTGCTGTAGTTCATATATTACACGTCCAAAAAATATTTGCCTTATGCATATGAAAGCTGAAGTTAATGTCTACATTATGAAGCCAAGAAATAGTTTTAAATTTTTTTTTGTGAGATTTCACAAAAATATGAAAATTATAAACGCAAAATTATTCCTGAATTTCTAGAACCACAAGCAGCGCATCCAGCAAAACGTGTTTGTTTGCTCTCCGAGTAGGTACGGTGGGTGGTGATTTGGGCAGAGAGCGAAGCCGAGAGCTGAAATAATGATGAATATATGAACTACACAGAAAAAAAATCTGAATCCTTAACAACACTGAAATTGAAAACCTGTATCATTACATGACGTGGAACTCGATTTATTGATGTAAATTTACAAATTAAAAAAAGTTGAATCCTTAACAGCACTGAATTCATATGACACAAATATTACTTGACACGGAACGCGATTATTTGATGTAAATTTACATCACATATGATGTAAATAAAAAGAAGCATCACATACGACGGAATTTTCAGTGCGAATTAAATATTACACGTCTTTAATATTTTACATGTCTTTAAATTTTACACGTCTTTTGAAGTTTACAGAAGTGGAATATTCAACTCGCACTGAAAATCCCATCATATGTGATGCTTCGTTTTCGTTACATCATATGTGATGTAATGGAAATAGAAATTTCTTAAAATTACACGACATGGAATGTGATGAGGACATTGAATTTCAATTTAATAGGATCAGACAAATTTAAACAAAGTGTCAAGTCAAAGTCGTGCACCAAAAAGTATTTTTTAAGCAGTTTTCCCGCGATTAAAGTTCCCAGAGATCTTCGTGAAGCAGGAAGCGGTGTTGGAAGCAGCTCCAAGTTATTCAACTTTGGATCCGGTCTTCGAGAAAAAATATAAGTGTGAATGTGACTCCTAATATAAAAAATTGTGAGATTAAAAAAATCATTGTCACCAAATGAAATAAACTTAATTAATAACAAAAAGGTTTTATTTTTATTATGACATGAGATAATTCCAGTATTGAATCATAAATACCAATAAATAAAACAAAACAGATTCCAATTGGAAAGTTTTTCCTCCAATATTCAGTGGTTTTATAATTTACATCATTTTTATTTTACATGTTGCCATACTTTACATCATTTTTTATTTTACACGTTGCAACATTTCACTGGCGTGTAATTTCCAACTAGCACTGAAAACTCCGTCATATATGATGCTTCTTTTTATTTACATCACATGTGATGTGATTTTACAGATTTTTTTCGTTGTGTGTACAGCAGTTTTCCTGAGGCATGTTTTTTCGGATTTTTTTCTTTCATGCTGAATAACGAGAAAACTAGAAGCTTTAGCTATATATAATGTTCTAAACATATTTTACTGACATTACAAGGTTTCTATTGACATAAGTTTTATATGAAATTCATAAAAATCCAAACGACTTAAATAGATTTTACTTTTGGAGTATCAAAATGACACTCTAAGTCGGAAAAGGGAGTTTTTTTTGTCCAAGCTTCCAGGGTTCGTCCATAAATAAAGTAAAGATGCAATATTAAAGAACTTTTGAATTCATTTAGGGTACCCGAAGAAATTTTTGTTTTTTGAAGCTTCTGAAAAAAGTTACAAGCCTTCAAACTTGCAATAGTGTCAAAATGACACTCTAATGCGGATGAGGGTTAAAAAGATTTCAATCCCAAAATTCTTAACTTCATTATTCGTAGTTCAGAATTGTTCAGCTCCGCTGTTGAAAATGTGTCAATCCATGAGCTAATATTCTCAAATAAAATAAAAGATTCTTAATTTCATTCATTCAAAACCCCAATTTTTTCATGAGGTTTCGTGAATGCCGCATTCTAATTTTTTAATTTATGAATTTTTAACTCTAAGGTTTAAAGGGCGAACACGACATTATTGCGACACATTCAACATGGAATAACTTTTTACCATTGGGTAAAAATCAACAAAATTTTACAAACTTTTTCATTGATTTGTATTGTTTACATGCTCTCAAAATCGACGTCATAAAATGGAGGTAAACCAACGTGAGTCGAGAGAACAAATTCTTTCCTAACACCTGGAATTTTCTGACCTGTTGCACCGGCAGTTGGGAGAAATGTTGAACATTCACCATTCAATCGTCTCCAGAGTGTTGAAGCAGTTGACGTTGGATCACGGCAAAGGAGCTGGAAGAAAACCGGGACCGGAGAAAAAAAAAAGACGGAGCGAAAGGAGAAGCGGATGATTAAAGCAAACACCAACGTCTTAAGCCGTCATTTGGCTAAAAAGATCGGCATGTCGCAGAGCTACGTCCAGAATGCAAAGAAGAAAGCTGGACTACATACATACAAGATATAGAACTTCCCAAAACGCGATGAGCGGCAACAATCGATGGCTAAAACTCGGGCACGGAAGTTCTACGAGAAGAAGCTGACAAAATATGACTGCTGTGTGATGGACGACGAAACGTCTAAAAAAGCCAATTTTAAGCAAATTCCGGGGTTGGAATTCTTCACCGGCAAGAGCAAGTTCAATGTGGACGATAAATTTAAGAAGAAAAAAATGTCGAAATTCTTCTTCGAATATCTCGTTTGGCAAGCCATCTACTCATACACACTGAGGAGGGCACCTTTCGTGACAAATGGCACAGTAAATGGCAAGATCTACTAATCTGAGTGCCTCGAGAAGCGCCTTTTGCCATTCTCGCAGCAGCACGATTAAGCTCCGCTATTTTGACTAGATTTGGCATCATGTCACTATTCAAAAAGTGTCCAGGAGTGGTATTAGGCCAATTCTGTCCATTTTGTTCCAAAGGACAAGCCAAACTGTCCGGAGCTGCGCTCTGTGGAGCAGTACTGGGCAATAATGAAGCGGGAACTTCGGAAGACCAAGAAGACAGTCAAAGACGAGAAAGACATGTTAAGAAAATGAAAAAAAACTGAAAAACTGGTACCAGATGACACTGTAAAGACTTTGATGGATCAAGCGAAAATGCGTTCAATTTTACACTCAAGGCTCCATCGATTAACTTTTCTTTTGATTTTTGAAGTAAACATATGTATAAAACTACCCTAAAATTTTGGTTTGACTCTAAACATTATAAGAAAATTGGCATGACATTTTTGATGTCGCAATAATTTCGTGTTCGCCCTTTATTCATCAATACAATTTCTAGCATTTTTCTTGAAGTTTAAGTTTCAGTTGTTTCTTAATCAGAATTCAAATTGAGATCGCTAAATTCTAAGGTTTGAATTAAATTCTTAAATCGCTATCAAGATATCAAAATTCAAAGGATCTTTGTCTTCAATTTTCAAATGCTAAGTATGAAATCTACATCTGAATCCTGAATTTTTAACTTTGCTGTTCAAATTACAAATTATAACTTTTTGATCTGATTCTAAAAATAAACATGTGAATCTAAAAATTCTCATTAGAATTTCTGGCTTGATAATTTAAATTTCTTGCATTTGAATCAGGTAACTGAAAACTTGAATCTCCTTTTTCGGTATTGTATACAAATTTATAATTTTTTAGTCCAAAATTTTAAGTTTTCGTCCCTCAATTTTATGTTATGAGTTCACAATTTTGAAATTTTAATGTTGTGATCGAATCAAAAATTCCCATAATTAGATATGTGCACAACCGATCTTCAAATTCTGTGTTCTCAAATAAAAACGTAGAATTATAAATTTATTATTCAAAACGCTGTATTGAAACTCCAAACACTGCTTTCTAAATTCTAGATTTTTAAATCCCAAAATCTCAATTCTTTTTTTTCTTCGTTATTCTTTATAGGATGAGCTTAATTTTAAAGGCTGACTCTCCAATTAAAGACTTCCAAACATTTTGTTTTCGTTTTTTTTATTTGAACATGAAAGTACAGACAGTGCAGATCTCTTAATTTTTACCTTTTGTACCTATTTACGTTAGCTAAATTTTCGTAGGTCTGATCTGATAACGGAATTTCAAATTTCCAAATTCATGTTCAAATTTAATAATAAATAGAAAATTTGCTTTGAAATAAATTGCTTTATAAATAAATTTATTTTAAGGAGCATTCAAAGCTTAACTGACTATAAAGGTGAAATTCTGAATATTGTTTTTTATGACTGCAAATTAAAACCTGTTTTTGTGAATTCGGAATCCTTCATGTTGGGTCTGTAAAATAAAGTTTCCAGAGATTTTATCCGAAATAACCATATTCTGATTTCGCTGTTAATAACTCTGAGTTTAGAAACGTTGCTTACGAAAACAAAAAAAATCAATCTGAAAAACTCTTGAAAATTGATTCTAATTTCCTTAATCTCAATTTATCTTATTCGAAAATTTCTTATAGCTTTTATTCTGTAGAAATTACTTTCAAACAGTGTTTCGGATTTCCATTTATAATTTCTTCTTCTTCTTCTTCTTCTTCTTCTTCTTCTTCTTCTTCTTCTTCTTCTTCTTCTTATGCAGCATCGATTACCTGCATATTTTTGTTTCAACTTCATGTTTCATATGTTTCGAAAATACGAATTCAATATTATGAACTTTGTTTCTTTAATAACTGATGCTCATTCTTGAAATAAAAACTCTAAGTTCCATACCTGCCTACTAATATCTAGAAAATACTAAATGTTGCATCATAAATTTAAAAGGCTAGAATAAAATCACAGGATTCCCAGGTTGTTAATTTTAACCTTTTTAATAATCTGTGTCAACATATGCATTAGAGTGGCAATGGATGTTTGGAAAAAAATTCATGATCGAATTTTGAAAACCGACCATAAACATTTTATAGATTGGCCCCAAAAGCAGACCCGTTCAAAATTTAAGCTCAATCGGACTTGATACAGAGGTGTCTCAAAGTGCTCAAAGTTTCGGGTTTTTACCTTTAAAAATCACAAGAGGGGGGACCAAAAGAAATCGAAAAAAAAACGGAATTTAAATTTTGATGCCAAATGATTTAAAAATGTTTAAAACATCGAAATCTGGTGTAGTTCTGAAAAAAATGTCAAAAATCGACTTTAAAATTGAAAAAAAACACCAAAGAAAATTCGGAAAATCGAAATATGGTGTTATCTCGATAGAAAAAATTTTGACAAAAATCGATTTTAAAATTTGCCAAAACTTTCGGGACTTCCGAGGTTTTCCGAAAAATGGCCGGTTTTCCGAAAAACAAGGTCCAGGAAAGTCGACTTTTAATCATTTTTTTTGTTTGTTTTTGAGTTTACATCAGTTCTCGACGTTTCGTTTCATGCATTCCTCAGTTATTTAGCATCAAAATTAAATTGTCCGAATTTACTTTGGTTACCTCTTTGGTTATTTTTTAAATTTAAAAGTAGATTTTTGACATAAAAACTTTCGAGAGAACATCAGATTTCGTTGTTTTATACATTTTTAAGTTACTTGGGACCAAAATCAAATCAAATTTTAAACTAGCATACGCATTTTGAAATTCATGGACCAAATTTTGAATTAACTACAAAACTAATTTTGAACCAGAATTTCAAAACAGCTCTTTATTTTTAATTAATTATGATGAATCCAATTGAAAACCAAAAATCCTTTGAAAGATACAGAATCCGAAATATAAAAACAGAAATACTATCTCGATTTCGATAATATAGTATCAGAATTTCTGGAATGAATTTAATTTCATTAAAAATTTATTATTCAGAACTGATTTTCAATCAACAAATGAGAAATTTTTGAAATATTGTAGGATAGGCATTCCAGAATGCTCGGTTTTATCATGGCTTGTCCGATCATTTAGTAGAAAAATGAGACTATTCAGGCACGGCCTGGATCTACGGTTTTTTTTTTATGAAAAACTGGGCAAGAAATACTAATTTAGTAATGATAAATAATAAATTGGGTTATTCCACAATAGATCACAAAAAGTTGGTCGCAGTGGATCTTCTCATACAAAAAAATTTAGTAATGATAAGTTTTGATTTTCGAGTCCAGAAGCGATTTTTATCAAAATAATTTTTTTTTTTTTCAAAATATACATGAAATTTTGAAGTGATTTTCCTTTATCGTTCTCTCTTCCGAATAATTCTTGAATTTTCTCAAATTTTCCAGGATATTGCCTTGTTTTTGGATTTAAATGATTGATTTGGCAAGTTTTTCCAAAAAAAATTGGGGGCTTAGATACGTGCAAGACAAATTATGGAATGTTTACAGTAGTAGAATTCTGAACCGGGGATTAGTTTTTGCCGTTTTGGCATCAGTTTTGAATCAAGTTTGTTACTCTCGAATAACCTTACTCATTCATGAATATAAGATTAAGAATTAAAAAAATTTGAGTGTAGAGTAGGATATCTCACTTTCTTTTCCTGGAACCTCATTGGGGGGTTTAACCCCTTAAACACCGCTAGTCCTACGGCCATGTAGTGCCACCCTAATATGCATGCATACTCCACTCCAAAATTGCACTATGTCAAGAATTCTGGAGGCTCAGCCTTCAAATAATAGCTTATGGTGTAAAAACAAACTTTTCTAAGGCGGCGTCTCAGAAAAATGATTTTTAGAGGTCGCCTTTTTAAGGTGGACTTTTTAACTCAATAAAACTTGAATTTTAAGCATCTTTTGGGTTCGTTTTTTGTTGAAACTTCAATTAAAAGTACATTTTTTTGTAGATTGAAAATATATATTTTTTTATAAATTTCAAAAGTCATACCTACAAATTCGAAGTTCAAAACAGTCTCAACAAATTTTTAGTTTAAAACTTATGTTCAGAAAATTTTAAAAAATATAATAGACACATGTTTGATACATTTTCAAGATTTTAGAATTTTATTAGGGATAAGTGTCGAAAAAATTCCCTTTTGTCAATAACCGAACCAGTGCGTCCATAATTTTTCTGAGATGCCGTTATAAAAAAGTTTGTTTCCCACATCCGAAGCTATCATTTAAAGGTTGAGCCCCCAGAATCCCAGACAAAGTACAATTTAATAACAACCTAATGCATTCTCGTTTCTATATCCCAATGGTGCATTCAGTATTCCCATCATTTTGCGTTCTAAATATTGTTTTATGAAATATTTTATAGTGTTATAATTAGAGTTTCCGTCCCGGGCGGGAATTTCCAGAAATTTGAAAAATTCGGGAATTCCCGATTCCCGGAACGTTAGTTTCATTCCCGGGAATTCCCGACATGTATGAAATTATTTCTCTGGAAAAGCCTGATAGCCTCCGAAACCATTCTTATTGTTCTTTTTGAAAATGTAGTCATACATAATTCATTGAGGATATTCCGATTTCTATGGCAGTAGACATTTTGCAGCCAATTGGTGCAATTTTTTAAATAGATAAGTTAAAAAAGATAATATGTGTTTCCACATCGTTTTCATTGAACGAAACCCCACAACACTTCGAAAAATATATGAAAAATCGCGCAGCAGGTAGGCAGATTGTGTTTTATAGAAAGTAACATTTATGCACTTGTTTTCCTCTGGCTTTGAAGCCAGATGAATTTCAAAACTTAAAAATGAAGAATACATCGTATTTTTTTTTCATATGAAGAGCAAATATGTAAAATATTCAGAAAAACGAAAAAAGGTTGGAATAACCGAACAAATGAAAAGATATTTTTTTTTATTCAATTTACCCCTAATTGCATGAATGAATTCTTCATTTGACATATTCAGGTTATTTTACAGTCCGTTTGACTGTTTTTAATTTATTATTGTTGAAAACAGTTTTATTTATTTAATAAAAAATAAGTTAAAAACATAATGAAGAGTACATTTTGAACAAATTATGGGCTTGTATTCACGAAAGGTTCGTTAAATTAGGTATATTTGAATCGAAGTGCATATATTTTACATGTTTTTGAATATTTCCCGGGACACAGGTCACCAGATTTCCCGATTCCCTGGAACAGGAAAATGGTCGGGAAATGGACACTCTAATCATAATCTTGACTACTTATCTTTGTTTGTGTTTGGTAGATTTCGACCAAGGTGTTTTGAATTCCAAACTTTCTTATCTACTTTAAATTATGGATGGTTTAAATTTGAAATTTATATTTAATCCTATTTTAAGATTTTGCGTTTCTTCAGTTTTGATTTGCTGAATTTTAAACGTAGTATTAGATTGACGTAGGTAATCGCATTCGATTTCAAAATTCAAGACACTCACATTGCGATGCGCATTAGGTTCCTTTACACTCGAATGAATAAAAAAATATTAGAAAACCATACAATCTTCTATTAACTTTTCGTACTCTACACACTTCAAAATATGCTGACAAATCTCGTTTGGTGAAGTTTTTATTACACTTGAAGCGTTCGTCTTATTTTCAATTGAAATGAAATTAGTTTTTCTATTTATCCGCTTTCATTTTCCGCTTGGGAGACACCATTTTCTTTCCCAAAAATCACAATGCGTACCTGCTGCATGGAAGAAAATCACCGTTCCAACATGATATTTTCCAATCGGTTTAAACACTGTCTCCTCAAGGCTCATATTCAAGGAAAATTGTTGAAATCACGAAACAACACTATCCCAGCGAACTGATTCCTTTGAACTAAGCCGGGAAGGACTACACTTGACTGTTACCTAACGAGTTGGACTTGGTTCAAATCGATCGATGCATCGATCGTAAAACATGACGACAGAAAAAAAAGAAAATCGATTTTCATTCACAAGATTTGCTGGCGTTGATGGGATGAATAAACCCAACAGGCCCAAATGATACAACAAAACAAGCAAATCACAAAATTCAATATTTGATTTCCATTTTTTTTTAAATAGATTGTGTCCCGACTTGTTTCAGGCGTCCGATGTATATAAATACCCATAAAAGTATATTCAATTTACAATTCCATCTCAAAATCGTAGGTATCAATATCAATTTTTTGTTGTAAAAAAGTAACGCTGTAGACAGGATTCGAACCTGTGCGGGTAGAACCCAATGGATTTCAAGTCCATCTCCTTAACCACTCGGACACCACAGCTTGGTGATGATCAGGCTGCTGGTAGCGAACATATATCATCGGCACTAATTGATCGTCGCCAATCAGTGGCGCATCGAACAGTTTATCCAGATCGCCAATTCGAACGGTTTTTTTTACAGGGATAGGTGAAACTAGTCCCACCATCTGAAGAGGCTAGATTTGTTAAGCCTTAAAGAAAGCGTGAAAGCGTGGTTTGATATTTTTAGGAATGATTCCCGAAAATGAACTTAATTTGCATTTTTAACGCTTATTATGCTAATGTTAATCACCAAACATCTTCATCAACATCATATTAGCTTAGCATCACAGCATAGCATATTGGGTTACGTTTGGTGTGAGTTTAAACTTCTTCGAACAAATATTTTACAACAATATGAACTGAATCTTCTTATTGAAAATTGTGAGTTCCGTATCATAATCAATGTTTTAACGTTTTGAATCTTAAAGCGAAAAATTCAAATTATAATCTTTCAAATTAAAATTATTCTTGAAATTCAGTCGTAACTTTTGATACGTAGTGTGAATTCAGCTTTGAGGTTTTTGAATTTGTTCCCAATTTATCACTCATCCAGAAAAGAATAAAATAATTCTTCAACTGCTGTAGATTCGAATGACCTTCGATGACAAATTGGATTTCAAATTTTATTCAGTTTTTTGATGTTGACATATTTTGAGAAAATGAAAATTCATTTCACTGACTTGAGAGTAAAGTATCCACATGAATGCTTCTCTTTTTTGGGTTCCTATCAATTGTGCAAATTTTAAGGCCTCTGCGATGGGATGGGCTGGAGCGATAAAAATTCAAAGTTTGTATCCAGATAGTGATTTATTTGTCTAAAAAACATTTCTATCAATAAATCTAAACAAGTCAACTTAAATACTTATGTAATTAATCGATCCAAAAAAAATAGTTTTCCGTGATTCCAAGATATATAAGCTTCAGATGTGTAGCCCTAGAAATAAGCTTCAAAAACGTACTGATTCTCTGGGAGCTCTTTGTGTCTTTAAAACGAAAAATTTTGAAATCTATTTTTTTTTTTTTTGATGAAGGTAATGAATTAGAAATGACAGGGTTGCTAGCGAACCGGGAAAACCGAGAATACCGGGAAAAACTCTATTAACAAAATCAAAATTTATTACGAAGAATGTTGTAAATTGATAATAACTTCATTCGTGCTTTGTTTCGGTAGAGAAAATGTTTCAATAGAGTTCGAAATAAGAAGAACAGAGGTTCAGAAATGACCTGCTAATTATTCCGATAAACAAATTTGATACACAATTAAAGCGAGTATTCAATTCGCTCTTGTGTTTCAATAACAGCTCTGTTGGAACAATTTCTATTTCTTTACAAAGCAGGAATGAAGTTTCTATCAATTTACAAACAAATTACAAATTTTGATTTTGTGAAAGAAAAAAAACAACAATACATGGATTACGATGTTTTCCATACAAACATCCGTCCAAAAAAGAATGAAATCGTCTGCTGGGTGATAATGAATCTGATTTTCTACCCGACACACTTTTTTATCATGTTCATGGATTTTGACGAAACTTGGCCTGGTATTGGATCAAACATTTTTAAATTTCAAGATTTTTCAATGAAAACTGTCGAAGATACAGCAAGTTTAGTGAAGCAACTCCAAATTTCTCTTTTTTACGGAAATAGCTCTATCTTTGTTTCCCGTCATTGTAAAGACTTCAAATTTCGTAGAGTATTAGTTGAATAGTTGAACTAAAGTGTGTAGAATTTTCATGAAAAAAATATCAACCGAGAAAGAAATGGCAGGTTGTCAAAGTTGGAAGTTGGTGCGCAGCTTCACGCGGTTTCATTATTTTTTTAACGCATCTGTATATCTTATGTATATCTTAGGGAGCATCCATAAATTACGTAACGCTCCTAGGGGAGGGAGTGAGTAAGCTCTCGCGTTACGAATTGTATAATAGGGGAGGGATGGAGGTATGTTCATCGTTACGTAACGATTTTTTTTCCTAAAAAATTTCAGTTTAATCGCAGCTTTCTTGATAAACCAAATATTAGGTACATTTACTCCCAAGAACTCAATCCAATCCGAAGACGGAAATTTTACTATTTTTTCTCAATTGATTTTGATTATTCAGCTATTTTGATTATTTCGACTAATATTACTAAGTGGAGTATATTTTGCATAACAAGCTATGCTGCTTGAACAAAATAAAGTAAACAAGGCAGATCACCAGATAACAAGCACAGAGCAACTCGTAATAGGTAAGACAAATAATTTTTTTTAATCGGAGAGTTATCATCAATGAGTAGGCTAAGAAGCGATTTGGATTGATAATAATTCCGTTTTAAAGACCGTTAAAAAAATATGTTAGTTTTTTTACCTTCGATAATCAGTGTTTAAAATCATGAGAAGATGGGGGGGGGGGGGGGGGTAATTGTCAGCGTTACGTAAATTCAAGTGACTACCCAGTTCACCACTAATGTTATTCATAATTTTGTATTAATAATTAACAATTTTTCTAAAAAATGCAATCTGATGATTTAAAGTTTTGTATGACAAATCCCCATTACAGATTTTTTTTCTAAAAATGTATAGATATTCTACAAAATTTCACAGTGGCTCAAAAGTACTACATTATAATTTTAAAACCAAGTTAACTGGACTTGTTTTTGCAAAATTGTTGAAATTGTGGAGCAAAACAATGAAAAGATGCCATTTTCATTAGATTCGTTTAAAAATTCATGAAATCCTGTAAATTTGATACGAAAAGACGGCGTCGAAGTAACTGTCATGATTCCGTACCGGTCAAAAAGTTTTGGGATGCAATTTTCAGAAAGGCCTTTACATTGAATTTTTTATTCGTCATGATGTTATAATAAAAAAAAAAACAACTATAATAAATATCTGGAAAATCATCATTTATATCCGGGAAACAAACCGAGAGAAAACCGGAAAAACTTTGGAATTTCAAAACGAAAAATCGCTAGAAACCCTGATTAAAGTAATCTAGAAATACAACTATTCCATGTCTATTTGATAAAAATCTACTGACACCATTTGATGCATCAGTTCGAAGCAGAGCCGTAGGAAGAACCGCCTCATGGGGGGGGGGGGGGGGGGGGGGTTTGGTGACTGAATTTTTCTTGTGATATTTTTCGCTCAAACAATGCATTGACAGAAGAAACTTCAAAAAAAATTTTTTTTTCATTTAGGATTACTCACGTTAAGTTGTTCAACATTAGTTTTTCGAATTTGAAAACACGTCCCAAAATGTTTATAATGGTTAGTTTAAGGTTGCCAAAATGTTTAACCACACGTATCCGGGCTATTTGACTTATTATTTGGGCAATATCCGGGCAAATTTGGTCAAACACAGGAATTTCTCTACAAAAATATAAAAAAAATAAAACTTAACAGCAAATTTTAAATCGTGTTTTAGAGTTCCAAAAGAAAACCATTCATGATTATTTTCATAAAACTTGTTAAAAAAAATTGCGTTTTGGACGCATAAATAAACATAAATTTAAAACTCAAATCGCTTTTTTTTTGCTTTAACTTTGGTAAATAAAGTGAAAAATCCAGGCAAAATCTGGGCTTTTTTTAATGAAAATCGGGCATTCGAGTCAGAGCGGAGCTCTCTTTTTTTTTAATTAAAAATCCAGGCAAACCCGGATTAAACCGGACAATCAGGCAAGCTTAGGTTAGCTACATTTGCAAAGCCTTAATTTATTTAGTAAGAAAATAGGAACTTACTTTCATCGATAGTAGAAATTTTTTGATTTTCTAAAGAATCTGATAGATTTAATGTCTTCCAAAATATATTTTCAAATCAAATAAGCTAAATCTATCAAATTCTTGAGTATATAAAAAATATTTCGCTATTTGGTAAAAATAAATTCTGAGAAAAAAGGAAAAAAAAGTTAAAGTAAATCAAATTTTCAAGATTAAAAGTAGAGATTTAAATTTTGCGCTAGAATCTGATTCTTGAAAACTGGATCCATATTTTAGATTTAAGTTTGAAATTTGGTTCTTGAAAAAAAAACTGCAATATTAATATCTAATGTTAAACAATACACTAAGAAAATATGAAATTCACTGCAAATTTCTTACGTTAAAATAAAATGTTTCTTTTTCAGCAAATCATGTTTAGAAAAAAACAATTGCTTAACTAAAATTCTGTGGATATTTTTTTAAATCAGTTTTTTTAATTAAATAAAACTTGCAAAATTAACTCAAATTCTACTTAAAACCTTAATTTTCAGCTGAATAGTGAATATAAACTGTTTTTGAATAACATTAAAGAATTTGAATGAAATTGAATTAAAATTAAAATTGTAAATCTGCGATCTCTTGCGATTTGAATTCCTCAACTATTCTTGTGATTTAATTTATAGTCATCTTGATATTAAACTCATTTATAAGCTGAATCTGAATTTTAATTATCAATGCCGAATCTGAATTATGAATCTGAATTTAAAAATTCAATTTTGAATCCCTTCCAAATTTCAAAACGATTTCATAAATGAACAAAAAACGATTTCTAATTTCTAATTTCTAATGATGATTCGAACTGTAGTCCACGAATTCTAAACTAAATACAGAATCGCAAACATGAAAACAGGAATAAAAAAATTATTGAGGTAACCAGAACTTCCGGAATGAGTTTCAGTTAAATGTCATTTGAAATTTAAAATCTAATTTTCATCAACAAAATTTTAAAAAATTTTTGCAGAATGCTGAATTTGGGATAAGTTTTCAAGGGTTTCACATCAGTTTTGAGTCAAGATTAATTAAATAACCTTACTCTATTATCAAAATTGGATAAAAAAATTGTAATTTTGTTTGCAAATCCTTCCTACGTTGAACTATTGCTTAAAGTTTCCTACGCTGTCTCATGTAAAAATAGTATCGAAAACAAGCTCCTGTCGTAATCTTAAGCCTAGTGCACACTAGGCAACTTGGACTGCTTTTTCGATTGTTGAGACTTGTTTATGTTTACATTTAGAACTAGACGATGTGATGCATGTCTCAAGTCTCTTGTATTGATATTCTTGTTATGTATTAAAAAAAACATTTTTTTTAATGTCTTTAGATTTGTACAAAAAATATAACTGCCTTTAGAAAATAACTAAATATTTTCCTGCAATCTGACGATTTTAAGTTTTGTAAGACAAATCCTCATTCAAGTTTTACATATTTCTAAAAAAACTACACAAATTTTTTTTCTACAACTCTATAAAAATTTTTAGAAAATTTCACAGTGGCTGACAAGTACTTCATTATAGTTTCAATTGATCCGGACTTATTCTCGCAAAATTGTTGGAATTGTGGAGCAAAACAACGAATAGATTTCAATTTTGTTAGATTCGTTAAAAAAAATCATGAAAACCTGTCAATTTGATACGAAAATACAACGTGTTAGAAGACGCCGAAGTATTTATCTTGATTTCTAACCGGTGAACAAGTTTTGGGATACAATTTTTAGAAATCTCAGGCCCTTTACATTGATTTTTTTTATTCACTATGATTTTTATATATTTTTATAAACGAGCATGATAAATAACGTGAAAATCATCATTTATTACCGGGAAAACCGGGGATAACTTTGGAATTTCAAAACGAAAAATCGCTAGCAACCCTGAATATTATTCCTTGTTATCAAATTAACATTACTATTTGAATAATATTTGAATATTTGAAAAATCGGGTCATTTTTTCCATCAAGAGAAAACAAAATAAATTGAAGAAACGTACGTGATTACAGGCAGAAAAGTTCAAGTAGGCTGAAATGACTACGCTGAAAATATTTTTTTTGAAATAATTTTCCACGTGTTTTGAAACATTCGGAAAACTTTTTAAGCTAAGAATCAGAAGTTGATGAAAACGGTGCCCAGTGTCATTTCATCACTGCACACTGGTATAGAACATCAATCTAGCGGAACTAAATTAATAGCGCCCAGGGATGAAAATATAGACTTTCGATGTCTTCGACAATATTCCATAATTTTATAAGGCGCATACTTTGAAATAAAATATAGAGTTGAGGGGTCCACCAATAGCAAGATAAAAATGCTAACTTTTTTGTTAAGCATTTTAGAGCTTTGGTTTATTCTACAAAGTTGTTTATCTCAACAAAATACATAACTTTGCTGAACAAGTCAAAGTTCTACAATTTCATTCTAAGGAGTTACAATGAAATTAAAAATAAAACCTTGAAAAAACAGTTTTTTAAATCTGGATCGTTGTAGGTAAGGCAAAACCATTTTCAGTCTTCGAAACAAAGTTGAAATAAGTTAAGATCTACAATCTTTTAATACACCACGATGTGTTTTGAAATTGCTGAAGCGCTGTAGAAAGCATTTAGTGAAATATATTAACGATTTTCAAAGAGAAGTTTATCAAATTGCGCAAATTTTCGCACCATCAACCAATGTGGATTTTATTTTTGGTGTTAAGAGGAATCAATACCATATAAAACTAGCGTGGAACTCGGTGGAACTCGAAGCAATTTTAAGATTCAAAATCTAGTATTTTGTTCACAAATATCACTTTATGTATTTTGTTAAGATAAACAACTTTGTAGAAGAAACCAAAGCTCTAAAATGCTTAACAAAAAAGTTAGCATTTTTATCTTGCTATTGGTGAACCCCTCGACTCTATATTTTATTTCAAAGTATGCGCATTATAAAATTATGGAATATTGTCGAAGACATCAAAAGTCTATATTTTCATCCCTGGGCGCTATTAATTTAGTTCCGCTAGATTGATGTTCTATACCAGTGTGCACTGGTTAGATAATTATCCGTAAATTGAATTTGGGCGCTAGTGTTATGTCCCTAAAAACACTTATTTACAACATTTTGTAACTAAATAGTTATGTATGTATGTATGTATGTAAGAGAACCCACCAGTGGCTGATAGGTCTTTCGACCCGTGTCGGTACGGGAAGTCTCAATCGCAAATTCAAATATTGTTCATGCTTAACTCATCAACAATAATTGCAGCACAATCAAGGGGTCCGTTACCACTGGTTTGGGACAGGTTTGGCTCATCTTACTCCCTTCAAACTGTTCGAAACAAATAAAGAATCCTGAAAAGGTACCTAAGTAACCTACTCAATATTCCAAATTTGCCGAGATACTCCGGCTGGCTTGAACCCACAATCCATTGTATATCAGTATTCTGTTCGTTTGATGTCCTGTCCAACCCCCCCACGAAACCCCATAATAGAGTTAAGCTATTTTTAATATATTTAATCAAAAGATAAATATTTTTACATTTTCAATGATGTTTTACATCTTACCTTGTTACCATGTACTTACTCTTGTACCCCTATAATGAAAGGGTACTTATTGTTATACCAAAAAAGGCTCTAGTAATTTTTATGCTGTTCACAGTGCTTCGAACCTATTCTATCGCAGCATGCCGAGATTGGTATGACTGGTGCTAAAACTTAGGAATTTACTTTCCCAGCCCATCATAACACGGGATCATAATTTTGAAAAATCAACATATAAATGCCGAATTCAACACATTTTTATACCACAATCACAAATTTTCAATACCATGGACCATTTTTGGAACACTCAACCTCCCATTTTCCGGAGAAGCTTGTAAAATATCACTTCAGTTGGGCAAAAAAAAAAACAAACCACCTGCACAAAGTAAATTTAATAAAACTATCCTCCCTCAAGCCCGTTTAAATCACTTCCACTGGTCAGTGTTTCAGTTATCCTCCAGCTAATCGTTGAACATTTTTTCGCACAATTTAACAAAAAATCACTATTAAAACTATATATTTAGTAAAATTTTCACAGATCCGAAAAAAAGCACGTGCGATGTCATTTAGACAACGCTTACTCCACATTTTGTAACTAAATAGTTATGCTTCAAAAATGAAATTTTGGAAAAATAATAAAAGTATATACTTATAGTTAGATTCAAATATACTGAACTGCATAACATTAATTTTTAATCTCTTTTTTACATATTGAAGTTGAATAAATTTGCTATTGAACATCTGAAACATTTTTGCGTATATGGTCAACAGTAATGTTGTTCTTAGTGAATTTATGATAGAAAGAATAGTAAAAATGCAAGGCGGAATCGGGAAGAAAGAGTTAGGTTTTTCTCATGCTTTATTTAACATATTTCGAAAATTCTTATCAAACAAATGAAGCCAAATGTGGCATGTGACGTTTTTTAGATACTTAAACCACAGACAAACTTAAACTATTTTGTGGTATAGTTCGTGAGCCCCTCTGGCAAAGGAAGGGAGGGTGGGAAATGTATAAATTCAATAATCAAAGAACTTATGAAGCTTATAAAAACAGATTAAAATTATCAGATCTTGACACAAATCTATAGAGCAAGATTCAGAAAATTAGTTCAAGTCATGTTTGTGTTGCAATTCGAAACTCCAGCTGCAGCTCTCATTTTATAGCGGTTGCTTTTGAATTATGTTGTGATTTGATTTTAATAATGCCATCAAAACAATAAAAAAAAATAATAGTTTAATAATAATAATTTAATATTTATTTTTGAAAGGTGTAGCAAAGCATACCGGCTCAGCTAGATCCAGATCTATGAATATAAAAGTTCAGAAGGATGCAAATACGGCAACCTAAAGACAGCCTTTAGCGCTGTATTCTGCACGGCCTGTAACTCCCTTAGGCGGCTTTACCCCATAGTTACACCAGGTATTCCAACCTCCAGTGAAAAAGCGGAAAATATAAATTTTTCAGCCAGTGAGTAGGAATGAACGCAGAAATGTTCCATATGGCACTAAAGACGAGTGTTCGATTGAGTTGCTCTAAATAGGCTGCCCAGCTTTAAATAAGATATCGTTCAAAAGTATTCCTAGATATTTGAACTTGTTCACTCATTTAATTACAGTGTCGGCTACACGGATTATTGAAGCGATTACCGGAATACAACAGCTGTTACTAAGTTTTCAACAAGTTTAACGAGAGAAGATTACAGTTAAATTATTGCTAACCAATAGTGCAGGGGTGTCAAGTAGCATAGCAAAGTAAAAACAGCAACGCGGGGTAATACCACAATAGATCAACTAAATGGTCGCAGTGGACTCTCTCCTCAACAGCAAAAAAAAGTATTACTGAAGGATTTCTAAATCATTTCCAATTCATTCCACTATCTCGAGGGGATTGGTTTTGCTGTACGATATTAATGTGTCGTCGGCAAAGAGCCAGACTTTGCCGTGCAGGTTCAACAGGAGAAGATCGTTGGTGAATACTGAGAACATCAGCGGGCCCAAGTTGCTTCCCTGTGGTACTCCCTTTGAAATGAATACTACTTCTACTACTTTAGCCTCCTTTTAAGGAAACAAATTGTTGGCGAGCTGTTAAGCCGTCGACTGTTGCCTAGAGGATAACGTTTAAGTCTCCTAAGCCAGAAGTCATGAGAACGAGTCTCGGTCACGGCATACATAGTACTCTTTCTGTGGGTGGTGTTAGCATAAGTAAGCAAGATGCTAGCCAATATGTCCTTGAAAGATGTACGCTTAAGTTTTAAGTAGAATTTAGATCTCTTCAAAGAAACATGAAGTTTAACGGAGATGCTATATGTGTGTGTTCGTTTTTTTTAAGTAGCTTTCGATTAGTCGATTAGTCGAAGGGGTTGTCCACGTAATCCATACCATTCCATACCATTTCTGTAACTGCAAGGCATGATCAAAGGCGTCAAACGCTTTCCTCAGGTCCAAAAACAAAACACCAGCATATCTACGGTTATCCCGATCATCGTACACGTCTTCCAAAAGTTCGGAAATTGCGGTTAGAGTGCTGCATCCCTTTCGGCAACCCATGAGGTCGTATCTTGTTAAATATTCATGTGTTCGAGTGACAAGTAGTTTTTCAATGACTTTGTTCAAGACAGAGAGCGTTGAGATTGGACGGTAGTTTTATACATTTGATGTACAGTATTGTTCCGATTTTATCAGCTCCCGGTTTTGTCTACCCCCGAATTTGTCTATCCCCGATTTTGTCAGCATTTTATCCCGATTTTGTCAGCCTTTAAATTTAGTTGA
>NW_026598459.1:0-25767 GCF_029784155.1 Uranotaenia lowii | reverse complement strand
TCAATTGGTGAACGTTTCGATGAGACTTACTTCCTAACGCTCTTGTTATCAATCAACCTAAAAAACCTGAAAAAATTATAACGTTTGAAAACATTTTCATTTTGAAACATAAAATCACAATAAATCTCTATCTTTTTTTTTTTTCAACATATCCATTTCACCTTCATTGAACCATTTCTCATTATATGATACATAAGAGCCTTGATACATTTTGTAGGAATCATACTAAAAAATATGTTCACAACATTAAGCTTCATGCAGATAAACGCCTAGATTTATGCAAACAAATTTTAGTAGCATCTGAAGCTTTTTTGCCTATGACCTTGCATACAAGTTTTTATCTAGATAAGATATCTCTTAGATTGCTATGTTGTTTATAACTTTCAAGATGTCACCGAGTACGACTTATTTTTATTAATATGAATACTTTTAACGTGGTTTTTATACAAATAGGAATATTCCTACAACATAGAAAATAAAAAGAAACAAAATACTCATCCTACGGTTTCCTACGGATAGTTCTTCTTTCCAGATCGCCTCGCCGTACTGATCGAAGAAATCTCTGGGTTCTGGCTCTGTCCGGAGGGCGGAGTGCGAGCCCTTTCGAATGAGTTCCAACTTAAAATTCTTTTTTATTTATAAAATATTAACACTAAATTTCACACCCACTTTACTCGCACAAGTTCACAACATTTAACAACACTGAATTACGACAATCTTTCATGAAAATGTTATCTTATACTTCTTAAAAACCGAAAATTCTCGGACCGTCAAGGATCTCCTTCTTCCTGTCCAAGTTGTATGAAACACTGTTCACTAGTTCCAGGACAGCAATCTCTGTAGAGCCACCATTACGAAATCCATGTTGCTGCTCGTAGACAAATCTTTCACCCTCAAGAAACTCCATCAACCTTGATGCAATCAGTTTCTCGAAGACTTTACTACAGGCGGACAGCACAGAAATCGGACGATAGCTATTAAGAGATTTGGAATCTCCAGACTTGAATACAGGACGAACGACAGCAAGCTTCAAACATTCGGGATACTTGCCCATCGACACGCTTTCGTTGAAGGACGAGGTTAGAGAAGGGGCTAGTTCCGTATGGTAAGTTTGCAGTGCTGAAATAGGGAAGGAATCCACATCTGAAGCTTTTCTAGGATCCAGTTTGTATATAATCGTCGTGACTTCCTGGACTATAGTTGGCTGGATATATATAGAACTTCTAATTCGCCTTATTGTGTCGTACTCGTTGATATTCCCAGTCGATTGGTGATGGTTTGCAAGATGTTTTCTAATTAAGGTGAAGAAACCGTTGAAAGCATTAGCCACGACTAATGGATCATCCACAGAATCATCCTTTATATCCAGTACTAGGTCATCATGTTTTAAGTTCTTTCCAATTTGTTTCCAAAGCAATTTCCCGTTGGAGGTACTCATCAGTTGTTTGTACATTCCGGTGCCTTTACCACCAACGCCTCCCTCTTGTTCCTGACCCGGTTGGGTTTGGGCTTGGACTTGGGTTTGGCTTTGCCTGTAGCCTTTTTCCTTTTGCGCTCAACTGTCTGCCACCCAGTTGAGGCTTCGGAGGCTTCACCCGGATCCTGCCGGACCTTAGGATCCCGGGCTCGCTTTTCCGGGGCTCAAGATCTCGTCTCCCCTGGAGAACCTCTTTTCTTTTGTCGTTTCCGGCAAACTCCATGTGTGTGTTTCCGCACGCAGAAGAGTAACCACTTTCTCTTTTCCGCGTGTCTTCCCCCTACACTTCGGTGCAGTGAGCAGGCTCCACACCGCTCGGATCGCCTTGACGAATATCGTCATCACGTTGGCGAGTTTTCCACGGACCTCCTTGTGGATGTTAGACTTCTTTCTAACACATTTCATAAGGTCCTGCATGCCCGCCATTGCCACAACTAGTTCAGCAGGAGCC
Source organism: Uranotaenia lowii (assembly GCF_029784155.1). Classification (NCBI taxonomy): domain Eukaryota; kingdom Metazoa; phylum Arthropoda; class Insecta; order Diptera; family Culicidae; genus Uranotaenia; species Uranotaenia lowii. The sequence continues at coordinate 23,839 of NW_026598459.1, read as the reverse complement.
TCAGGGTCCTGAAGCTCCGAAGGGCTAAGAAGTTCCTCGACTGCCTTTCGGACTTGGGCGAAGGAATCTTCGCTTTCTCCGTCATCTACAGGCGTCCTCACCGGCCAAACGGATTGAGACAATCGTCCTTCTCCGCCTCCATCTCATTCTTCCGCATTTTTGTTTTGTTATTTAGATCCATGTTTTATCCCGCGAGTAGTGAAGTAAGTATACGGTTCACTGCGCCAGTGACCTGCTTGACGTGGCATGGACTGGGATACTGTGGGGTGTATCCTCGTGCTCTACAGACTACCGCCAGCCTTCCAGGCTCATCGGCATGGTTCAACATCACACTTTGGCCAAATGGAGTCGGTTTCAGATAGAGAATCTATGGTCATAGTCCAAGTTCGTTTGCAAGGGTCTTCATAAGGGGGAGGGAGGTGTAGTTTTTTCGGCCGTACATCTGCAGTAACGCAGACACGTTTCCTCTCTGCACCACGGGGAGGTGGGAATTTATTGTTCATTGTCCCGAACATCGCCTGGACGTTGTTGCACGCCGCCCGCCATCCCGCCCGCCATCCAATGTCTCAGATAAAAAATTTTTTAAAGCAAAGAAATGCTAATTGATAAATTTTGGTTTAATGCTACGCTTGGGCTCGAGCTCACAACCATAAGCTCGGACGACATGAATGTTACTGACTGAGCTGTGGGTGGGGCACGTAATTATTTTTAATTTTTAAAATTTTGTTAGTTTATTCTCATTTCGTTTAAGTGAATAACGAATTCATAATATCTAAACCATCATAACACAAAACGAGAATAAGAATATCAAAAAATACCATCCTGACGGACCGCAAAAGCGCCCAATCGGATTTACATACCTACAACTTCCCGACCCGACCAATAACCGATGTTCCCGTAAACCTGTCAATATTGATGCACCGTTCGATTGGGAGAGCCCTTTGAAGTTTCCCGCCAATCAATGCCAGTAATAATATCGGTTGATTAGTCTTGGCGCGGAGAGTTTACAGAAGTTTAAGGTGGGCAACCTAACCAGCTATCGTTCAGCATCTCATAGATCGGTATCAATTTGGTTACAATTTAGCCGGGGACTCTCGTTCGGTTCCTACACTTACAGTTTTATATGTTTTTAAACATCATATCCTGTCATCAGGAAGCCGATTCTCGCAATCTCGCAGTTTTATACTACAGTCTGGTTTTATTGCTATTTATATTTACACGGAATCTGCCAAGAAGGTGCAATAACTACCTACTACTGACTGGTGGAATAAAATCGGTGCTTCTTGGGTTGCGGTTTTCGCACCATTCAGATCGAGTGAACTAGCACTACTGGCCCCCATCAAGTTGGAAGTTGGAAGTATGAAAATCCACGTTGTGTAAAAACCGAAACAAGCCCAGGCAACAATTTCGCCAAAGTTGAACGACGCGTTGGGGTTGGGGTCGTTATAAAAATGAATGAAATACACAAAATAACATGCTGTAAAACCCTAAACCGCACGACTGATTGCTTCTGGATGTCTTAATTTGTGTTTATGGTTTCTCGCTCCTCGTCTTCGGCTGCTGCTTGATCATCATCATCGTGATCGTGAATCATAAAGCAATTCGCGCGAGCCAAAAACCTGTCGGCGGATTATGGTTAAGATTGACTGAAGGGACCCCGAGTTCAGTTGCCAGTTGGTAAAGTGGATGGGAATATTGTGGTGGTTCGGGACATCGTTCTGCGCAATTTGTAATCAACATTTATGGGTTTTGTAATTAATTTCCAGTCACTATAATATTAATGTTATTGATGTTTTGCTCCATTTTTATATTTTCTAAATTTTTTTTTGAGTTGTCTGTGTTTGGTATTGTGGGATGCTTTCAAATTCTTAAAAAAAAACCTAAATTTAAAACTAAGTAGCGTTATTACATTCCCAATTTTCAGTAACCAAACACAGAGTAGCTTTAAACATCCAATAAACAAAAATAACCTCGGCAAAAGTTTAATTTTTAAAAGATTTTGCAAGTATACTAGAAAGATCTTTGTTTAGATCTAGTTTTAAAAGCACATCTTTAAGAGGGTTTAAAGAGCAAATTTTAAAACTGTTATAAAACATTACAGGTTTATTAGGGCTTCATTTCAATTCACTTCTGGAAAACCAACTCTTTATTTTAAAAATCCTATATTTCCGTTTAAAATAATTCATTCAACCAATTTTGAATAAATTGAACTTTCACATGTTCGTAAAATGCAGTCTGCAGAATCGTTGAATACTAATTATCTTTCAAGGATCAAGCAAAATCTTAGAGATGATCTTCGGGAGCCAAAAAAAACTCAATCAGTTGATCATCCAGTTTATATAGGGGTGCTCAAAATACAAGGAATTCGAATCGGAATCAAAAACTCCAAGCGTAAAAAGTATGGCACCCTAAAATTTACGGTATCTACACTTTTTTTTTTTAAACTCAGCTACACATATTTTGCTTTTTTATTTTCATTCTGTTGAATTTCGAACACCCCAAAATCTCAGATGGAGCCATCCTTGCGATTTGAAAATTTCGATAAACCTTTCAGAAGCCATCGGCAAATGCAATTTTCGGCAGATTGCTCCATTTCGATGTCAATAAAAAACTTTACTACCGATTGAAATGAACCTGTCCCTGAGCATTCACCCGGAGACTTGAGAGCTGGCCACCGAAGGATGATTTGAATTGACAGTCGTCGGCTGGGATGCAAGAAGTCTCATTCATTCTTACAGTCATCGCCCAGCAGCAGTAATCAAAAAAGGGAGGAAGCTAAATGCATTCTTGTGGTTTTTGCTTTCAATTGACGCTACCTGGCGGAGTTTTCTCGAACGAACATCGGCCAGAAACGTCACGCTACATTTAAAGTATGAATTAATTTAAATAACTACAGACAGGGTTTAGTTCAAGCAACGAAGCTTGAGTCGGAATGACTTTATCATCAACTTCTAGGGGTTATTTGAAAATGAAGAGAAATATTTTGAACTGGGTCATTTATCAGCTGCAATTGTTTGCACGGTCGATCTTGAATACTTGAAACGAACCGCCGGCTTTTGGTGTGACGATTATGATTAATCAAATCAAGATAGCCGCAGCTATGGGGGAAGGCAATCAATGTAATTTATTTGTATTGAAACATGGTTTCAGATCATTCTGTGTGCATAATCAAATGTTTTGTCTTTGAGGCGTTGAGGATTGCAATAAAATTTATTTGTGTATCTTTTATTAACTGAAAACGAGAAAGGAACATACAACAAATCCAAACAATACACTCATGTGATGTATTCAGGTTCTTTAAAACCATAAAATCAACAATTTGATTTATTTATAATGTAAACCTTTCTTTTATAATTTTAATTATTTTGTTTTGAATCCATTTAATCATTGGGATCAACATGTGATCCGTTGATTTGTTACCAAATAAATAAATAAATAAATAAATAAATAAATAAATAAATAAATAAATAAATAAATAAATAAATAAATAAATAAATAAATATCATGAAGGTGTTTTGTATCCTTTATGTTCAAGAAAAAAAAAGGTTGCCAGAATATTTTCAACACGTTTCCGGACAAATCCGAACATTTGATTTCAATATAATCGATCAATAATCCTAATAATATCCGGGCAAATGTGGTCCACACTCCGCAAATTCTCAACGAAAATCAAGAAAAAAACAATAAACTTTTTTTTTCATCAAAACCAGCAGATTTGAAATCGCATTTTAGGCTTCCAAAATCCTTTCATGATTTTTCTTATAAAACATGCTCGTGAAATTTGGTTTCAAGCGCATAAATAAAAAAAAACAGCACAATTTGTTTTTTTTTTTTTTCATTTGGCCGCCGGCATTAACCTTCTAGGGCAACCGCATTGCGTATGACTGAAGGAAACAAAATAAAAACGCGTAGCCGGGAATATTTGCCAACCTTCCCGACTATGCGTGTGTATGTAAAGTAAGGTTGCCAGATTGCCCGGTTTTATCCGAGTTTGCCCGGATATTTAATACAAAATTGAGGAACAGTCTGGCCCGGTCCGGTTGCCCGGATTTCATTAAAAACAATGCCCGGATTTTACCCGGATTTATTCACTTTATTCGGTAAATCAAACAAAAAAAACAACAAAGCAAGTTTCGTAAAAATAATCATGAAAAGTTCATTGGAAATACGATTCAAAATCTGTCTGTCTGTTGAAAAGGGTTCTGGGTTCTGAGAAAATTTACCCGGATATTACCCGGATATATGGTGGTCAATTTTTAAATCCAATGCCCGGATTTTGCAAGGCTTTTATAAAAAATTGCCCGGTTTGTCCGGGCAGGATATGTGCTAAAAAATTCTGGCAACCTTAATGTAAAGCTTAGTTCTTTTAGAAATGGGACAGTTACAAATACGTGTATCTCAAAAACGATTATTTTGATAAAAATACTTTTTATGACGGTAATGAAGCTTATTTTATGATAATTCATGAACAAATTTGAAAAAAAAAAAATATCGTTGTTTGTAAGAAAAATGTCTAGTTTATTTTTGGTTCATTCCGGCGGCCGGCGTCATTTTCAGTAATAATATTGATCAGTTTTTCAAACTTATACTTCGTCTAATCTGTATTTTAAGTAGTTACGTTCTTATTCTTCAATTTCTGCAACTTTTCGGTCCAATAATTCCCTTTTAAAAGAAACTGAGACCAATTAAGTGGATAAAGCTATTTTCATTATTTTTGAGCCACTTTAAAGCGCTTTTAATGGAATTTTTGCTGGCAAAATCTGACAATAATGAAGTAAAACCATCATGAGATTGATCTTAAAGTATAATCGGTTAGTATAGATCTTAGGTTGCGAAGGGTATATGCATGATTAATCTTTTTAGACTTTGAAAAACAGCGAAAACCGAAGTTTTCGTCCATCAGATCTGTCCCATAGCATCGGTACCGGCTATGTAGCTACGAGCTCTAGAACTAGCCAAAAATTGTTGTTTGAGGTTAGGTTTGAATGACTCATCAGTAGGCAAAAGTTACAGCTTATCGGAGAAAAAATTTTTGGACATTTCAGCGATCTAAACTTAGTTTCTCGCTTATTCATAATTAAAAATGCTGGTATGAGGCTATACTTCCCGGATGACCCTTAACCGTAGTTGCTGACCATGAAGGATTTCGAAGGAAACTGTGCTAACATTTTTTTCCTTTTCTCTTACATCGTAAACTGCCGTTCTAAGCAAGAATGTCCCATGTGACTTTTGGGTCATTTTCACTTTTTTGCTGGAAACGGTCTCTTTTAGTGTTAACTTTCGAATAAAAACACAATCAAGTATACTTTGTTCTGAAATTATACGAAATTTTCATCAAGGTGGTTGTCTCTATGTTGATAGTTCTACGCAAGAATGTCACACTAGAGAAAATTCTATAAAAAATGCAAATTTTATCAAAAATTTGTCTTATGATAAGTTAAAACTGTTGAATTTAATGTTATTCACTGAAAAGAACACTAAAATAGAGGGCAGAGGAGGAGCGAGAAGCCTTGAGTGTTTTATTCAGAAAAATTTTCACTAAACACTTTTCGGTAGGCACTACTTACAAGATCCATACTCAACTATACATTTTTATAAACAAAGAGGAACGTATTTCTCAAATTACGGTTTAGCATGAGTTTTTGGGAAAAAAATAAACTACCCAAGCTTTAAAATGATAGAAAAATTGTAGCCGTGTGACAGTTTTTCGTAGAACTAGCATCGACATGCGTTCTGATTCTACGCAAAAGTGTCACACGAAGCATTTTTGACTCTAATTTGTTGTTTTTTTGTAGGAAATGTTTTTTATTTGCAGAAAACATTGTAAAATGATTAACTTGAACTGTTCACTACGAAAAAACTGTCGGTGAATTTTAAGTTTGAGAGAAAAGTTGGAAATATAGCTGATATTTCAATCGCGTTTTTCTCGTTTGCACGTTTTTCCACATGGGACAATCTTGCTTAGAACGGCAGTGAATGTATCTTAAAAAAACGCATAAATTTAAAATTTTGAAAAAAAAGGTCGGATAGTTCTTTTCACAGGCAGCAAAATGCTGTTAAAATTTTGAATGTCCGAGCTGTTAGCAAAAGATTTCTAAAAGAATTAAGCTTTAAACAGGGAGTTGGAAAGTCAAAAATACAGTTTCTCGATTTCAATTCCCTTTCCCATCATAAGACAATAAGACAAGCACTATGCGAGGCAGACACCCTATAACAATTAACCCTCGTTCTCCGTCTGGCTCAGGTAGTACACTGGTGAAGCTGCCGGATGAGCAAGCTGGCAAGAGCAAAATTGTTGTGAGTTCGATTCTCACTATCCGACGGATTTTTTTCTTGTTTCTGGGATGAATGATCCAAAAAATAGGATGAAAGTCCCATAAAATGTTTTTCATTTTTCACTTGGAAGTAGAAGTCATGCATCATTTTGCCCGAGAGCTTAAGTGTTTATGCCAGTCGTGCTTTCCAATCATATAATCTTTGTAGCAATGGTCATTTCAGCGCATTTTCGGCACACAGATAGCTCCGATCGGCACTGAATATTTCAACCTCTTCATACATTTAAAAAATTCTAACCGTCTTTTCACCACAACAAAAGTACATAGACAATTTTGCTCAGTAACTAGTTCATAATATAAGACTTAATAAAAATGACAAATGGTTTGGTTATGTACGATTCAATTTTATTCTACTCTTTTTCCCTGAGTTCCAAACAAGTATTATTTATTGGTTAAAAATATTGTGGAGCATTTAGGCCCACGGAATCAAAACTGAACAAATAACATGCAAAGTTTTTGAGTTTTCTCAAACAGTAATTTCATCGCCCATTGAGATATTTGAAAGCAATTTCAGATAGGAAAATGAAAAATAAAATTGCACATCATCAACTTATTTTAAAATCCTTCCTAACGAACGTTTTGGCAAAGTTCCCATTATAGGATTCATATACGTCCCTATCAGGGGCGGTCCTAGAGTTGGCTCTTGGGGGGGGGGGGTGATTTTCCAAATTTTCAAAAATCAGTCAATATGAATGAACGAAATATCTGGTGATAAAACGATTATTTTGAAAAAGCGAAAAAAGGGGAGGGTGGCGGGGGGGAGAGGGGTTGGGGTTTTTCACTTTCAAATGAGTACAATTTTCACTGAACGAAATCAGATGTATTTCGAAAAATGTGAAATAAGAGAAGAATATCTAATGATATCTTTTAACAAACTTTTACAATATTTATAGAACAACCAGAAAATCTTTAATATTTACTGCAAAAAAAAGTTAATAAAAAGAAAATTGTCATAATTTGTTTATCTGGTAGTTTGAAATAGTCACTTCCATGGATCTAAAGAATTTCTCGTTATAAATGTCATTGTACAAATGAAAATTATACACACGTTGATGAGCTTCTGAATATTTTTTAGTGCTAGATCATACAAAAAGTATAGTTTTGAGATCAGTTTTAGTTAATTATTGCTATGAACTACAAACTGATTAACGATTATCAAATTTTTCATTGGAGTAATTTACTGCATAGTGATTTGGAAATTTCGTAATATTATTTTCAATTTGGAAACACAATCTTCGTTTAAAATTCTGGTTTTGATTTTTCAAATTCTCAATATAAAAAATCAACACTCTAAATATAAATTTTGTTGAAAATAAGATTATCAAAATCAGATACTGAAGTATGAAGCTTCTTGAACTTAAATTTAATTGATTTGCTCTTGAATTTGAGGTAATAATACAAAATTTCAATTATAATTGTACTGAAACAAATGAAATAGCAACACATAAATTATAAAGAAAGTGAGATTTTAAAAAAAAATACTGATTTATAATAAAAAAAACATGGAATGAATCCATGAAAGGTTAATTTAGTGAAGCGTATTTATCAATTGTAATTGAAATAACCAAATTTTCAGATGGAGAGTTTCAAACCATAAAACTGGATTTTAACTAAAAATTTCAAAATAATTATGTGGATGAGCTGAAAGATAAGATAAGATTTCGGCGATATAATTGGTGTAGATCTTGAAATTCAGCAGTATAAGTCAAAAGTCAGAAAAAGCTCTTCCGAATGTTAGCTTGATGGATTGCCTTGTTGCCGAAAAAATAATCGACTGATAACGGGAAAGTTTTAATCCACAAAGGAAAAAATAAAACATTGGCAAACTGATTTTGGAAAAAATTTGCCTCCTTAACTCGATGTTTTTGTCAGATTTGTTGTCAGAAAACTAATAAGTTTAGAGTTCCATCGATCAATGATAACTGATGAAGCAACTGACCTACATGAACAATAAATAATTGTTTGGAATCTATATATTATTTTTTTTATTCATTCATCGATGCAGATTTTAGGGAAGAATGCCACTAAATGGTTAGTTAAAAAAAAAACGATACAGATTTTGTTCCTCAAAAACAACGATTTGAAAAAAAAAATATTTAATTTGTTTTTTAATTCTATAATTTTGTCGTCCAGAAGTCACAGTAAATTACTCACGGTCTTCAGAACCTTTTTTTCTAAATCTTTTTGATACTTTACACTTTTGCAAATGTTTTCAATAAATTTATTCTTGAATTTTCAAAAGTTATACCGAAAAACAGAGCGGATAGAAAAAATACAAATTTGCATTCAGTACCCTTAAATAAATCAAAGTAAGTTTTCAAATTCTTTGCACCTCGGAAAATGTGAATTTTGTTTCCTTGTGTAATAATTGTGAAAACAGATTTTTAGTTTTGAAGATGAATTTTAATCTCTTTCTCAAAACACCAATTCCTTCATATTGATACAGCTTTTATAAATAGTTTTTATACCTTTTTGGCTCTAGGAAACGAAAAAATTACAAACACTGCCCACAATTTCTTCTTTGATTTATTGTTGCTCTAGAACCTGTTGTGTTTTATGAACGCATTAACTTGAATTTAGAAATCTTTAAAAAGTTTTTAAATCTTAAACTTCAACTATTAAAATTAAAAATTTTAATATTCAATTTCCGTTTGTTTACGTTAATTGTTGTTAATGTTTTTTGTTAATTTTTTTACGGTCATCCATTATATGAATGCTTGACGTGATAGATTTCAAACCAAATAAATTAAATTGGATTTTTTTTTTATTTCTTAATAAAGGTTAGTTTACTCAAATGTTCTTTTGCAATCTAATTATGAATTCTTTGTAAACGCAAGTGAGAATAGTACTGCATTGAATTTGGGAATGAGTTAGACATCACTTTGTAAAGATTTGAAATTGTCAATAAAAGAAATTTACAATAGATTTTCAGAGTCGTCTTAGCTTTTTTTCTTGAAATAGAGATTTATTATAATATTTTGTCCCGATTCCTTCGGTTTTTAAGATATTTTGAACTACAAAGAAAAATCATAGTGAAGAGCTTTCCGTTGGTGAATCTTCCTCAAAATTGGATTTCATGAGACCTTAACTTGTTGTATATTACGATTGAATTTATTTTGTGAAGATTTGGTGTCAAACAGAAACATTAGAAGGTACCAAAGACACACGTCACACGTTTATTAAGTGTCTACTGGAAAACTGATCACTCCAATGGAGGATTTGACTACAAATTAAATTTCTTACTAATCAGGCAATTTAATTTCTGAAAATTGAAGAAAATTGCCAATCTTATGATTCCATACATACATATGAATATAGTTTGAAAATTTTTACTGCTTTCTTCTATCTTACAGAATAAAAAAGAAACTGCATAGTTAAAGGCAATCAATGTATGACTTCAGAAGAAAAATATTCAAATATTTCAGTGTTATTACAATATTCACCCCCTATTTGACTTTTTCAAATTTGTCATGCCATTAAAATTCAAAACATAATGAAGAATTAAGAAGCTCAGTTTTTGAAGTAAATACAAATTTTATCACAATTTGCTCATGTAAATTTAGGGAAAAGAGGGATATAAGTGACAATTAAAAAAAAAAATGTCCCTACATTTCATTACCTTACTAAAATGTTAAAAAGATAAAAGGTTCGCAAAATTAAAGTCAACACTCTCAGTAATTCAACAGAAGTTGATTGGTATAATTCGGTCCAGAGAATTGCAAGTTTGGTAGACCGACTTTTCTTTTTTGTTGATTAAACACCCCCACGGAGTGGAAAATTTTTGAAAATTCAAAAGCACATCTACTAGGTGAAGTTCAAAGTTTTTTTTTAAGAAATTCGAGCATTTACGGGTATTTTGTAACGGTTTTTTGCTGCTTGGGGGGGGGGTGATCACCCCGATCACCCCCCCCCCCATAGGACCGCGCCTGGTCCCTATTGTGTTAAATAAAATTGATAGAATATTTTTTACAAGTCTTCATTCGGCAGAACAAAACTTTTCAGACTAGGAAGATGTATTTTAGCCAAGAATGTGTATAAAACACTTAAATATAGTTGGACCACGAAACCCCACTAGCTATGATTTGTAATTTGGTGGCGTTTGAGATGGAGCTCCAAACGCATTGCCTATATATAATTCATTTACATATCTTCTTCTTATCCCATTAAAATTGAGATTTGTTTTTCTTTTCCTGTGCTCTCTTTTCATTTTTAACAATTTTAAAATGTCTCAACCCGCTTGCCTGAACGAAATTATTTTTTTTTTATTTTAATGTGTTTAACGCTACCATCTAGCTCGTTGAAGTTCCAATTTTTTGCATTCTTCAAAGTTTTTTCCAAACTATCCATTTAACGCAATTCAACTAACAAGCTTTAAGCACGGCTTTTTCAACTCAAGTCTAATTGTATCTTTATTAAGGTTAAGATTTTTTCTATGAAGTAGCTTTTTCAACTTTTAACGCTGTCTTTCAACGCTCTTGATTTTTATTCAGGTCGTCAAAAAAAATTTTTTTATACAGACACAATTTTCCTTTATGTTCTGATAACGTTCCGTTACCAAGCCTACCCCTTTTTTTGGTACCCTTCCTGATCTCAACCCGCTAAAAATCTCATTCTCTCGGTTTTTTTCTGAAACTCTCTTCCCGAATCGCTTTATATTACAGCTCCAAGCCTTGAAGCCCCATCAACTCCGTTTAGTTAAAGTTATCGCACATATTTTTCAAAGCTGCCCTCTCAACTTGCTAGGATTTTTTTTCCATAAAACTGCCCTTTCAATACGCTTCTTGTTACACTCTCAACTTGCTCTAATCACTTTTTTTTCCAAAGCTGTCCTCTCAACTTACTTTGTGTTACAATTCCAAGCTGTCCCCTCAACTCGCTTGTTTTGCATTTTTTTTTCAAAGCTGTCCTCTCAACTCGCTGTGTGTTATATCCTAAGCTGTCCTCTCAACTCGCTTGAATTGCATTTTTTGTAAATGTCCTCTCAACATGCATTGTGAAACAATTCCAAGCTGTCCTCTCAACTTGCTTGCATTGCATTTTTTTTAAAGCTGTCCTCTCAACTTGCTTTGTGTTACAATTTCAAGCTGTTCTCTCAACTCGCCTAAAATTTTCATTTCTAGCTGCCCTCTTCACTATTTTTTTTAGTTTTCCTCGCATTTTCATTCAAATTTTTAACAAATTTGACAAATTTTATTTATTCTAGCTTGTAAACAATATTCCTTCCTTTTACCATTTCAACCATTTATTATTTAATTTTTTTCGAAAGAATTAACCAGATTTGTGAAATTAAAATTGAGTTGCTTAATTAATTAAATTTAATCCACTCTGAGTAAAAAATTTAAGGAGTGTATGTTCGATGTTGGTTGTTTTGACTGATGTTGTTTGATGTTTTTTCGATTTCTTCCAATGCACTTTATATTTTAACTAATACCTGCTTGATGTCTTTGATGTCTTCACAACATTTTCATATTTTTTTGATGATCTATAAAATTCTCAAAAGAAAAAAAACTTATTTTTTCACCTGGAAGTGAAGAAAAAAAATTCTTAAAATAATTAGTTGAGGAACTTGACGTCTTCATAAACGTTGTAGATCTTATTATTATAAGAAATTTTGGTGAAGACACTATCAAGGTCGCTTAAAAATTATGAAGGTTACGATCATTTAAAAAATAATACAAGTAATTTTGAGTTTTTATTTAATATCTTTTAAAGTATACGATTAACAAACTTGGTGTATTTGAGAAAGTTGTTCAAATTGTTGAAACACACGATTTTATGGAACATGTCTAACACATATTTCAACTAACAACGGAGATATACTATCAGTTATAACTTTAAGAGTTCGGTCGAGTTCGTATATTTTTTCAAATGGTTTTGTTGGTCAAGTTATTGGCTTTCCATTGATAACTGAATTTCTATCAACAATGGAGAAAATTTTGAAAAATTTTAGCAAAATTCTAAAACTGGGATTTAGATTATGAAGCTTTATAATCAGTTATGAGTCAAGATTGATTTTCTTTAATAACCTCACTTAATGATCAAAATGTTCTTGAGAATTAAATTTTTGAGTGTAGAGTAAAAAACCTCGCTTGCTTTTCCTTGACCCTCATGGAGGGGGGGGAGAGGTTCAACCCCAAAACCATCCCGTTCTTACGCAATGTGGTGGAAAGAGAGGTGATGAGAAAGAAACGTTGTAAAAGTAGAAGTAGATTTTTTTTCTTCGTATCCATAGTGATGTGTACCTATGTAAACTGGCCAGCAATAGAAAACAGTTACTAGTTTCCGATTCTACTGCCCCATTCCCCTTAAATTTTCATCCCTTTCCCCAAAGTCCAAGGAAGATGAAAAAACACCGACCAAACGGCAGACTGCCAATTCAGTGCGTTTTTTTGGGGTATTCGGCGGTGGCAGAAATGCTATGACAATAAACTTATATTTGCTAACCAACTCAGATGGTGCACTGGGTAAGATACCGGACTGGCAAGTCCATATGAGAATGTTGCAGTGAGTTCAATTCTCACTATAATTTTTACTTGGAATGAATTATCCAATAGCATGAAAATACCGTAGAATGTTTTTCTTGATTCGCATGAATGCATCATTTTGCTTGGGAGCTCGTGTCTTTATGCCAGTAGTGCTTTTCCAATCATGTCATTTTTGGTACAGTACACTTTCAGTGCATTTTCGGCACAGAAATATGCTTAATTGACATTGAATTTCTGCAACCTCTTCTATGGGTTTAGTTATATTTTGTTACAAAATTATCGAGCATTTACCAGAGATACGCTACCCTTTTGTAAACTTTGCTCCCAGTTGACAGAACCCTTAGAATTCATAAACTTAAATTAAATTTATATGATAATCGAATCTTTTTTTTGACAGTTAATCTTGCATCAGTTTTAACGACTTAACCTTTACCTTCCCGTTTTAATTGATTCTTAAATACAAAATCAATTTGGATCTCAACAGTCAATACCCATTTCGGCGTATGCTTGCTCATTCAGCCGGGTTAATGATTCAGTGATTGTCAGAAAAAAGTAACAATAAATCGAAATCGGTCCCCCTGCCAGGCTCACGTCAAGCGTCTGTCCATCGTTCAACCGAAAAAAAAGTATAATAAAAGATCACTTTAGTGTGGAGCCGGTGCTGTTGTTGTTTGGTGTGTACGGATAACGATCGACAGGGGATCAAAATAAAAACACACAACCCCCACACACCGAGGGGCTTTAAGTCTTGGACAGTTGGACATTTGAAGGCGAAGTTGAACCGTGTTTGGTTCATGTTATCGCAAAACAAAAATTGGCATTGTGACTTATACGTTGCATGCTCAGTAAATGTTATCAGTTAGTTTATTCCTCAAGGCGTCAATTAAAGTCTGAATCAATCACTATAGATTAAAAAAATATTTTTCAGAAATTCAATTTTAGAATAAACACAATCAAAATGATATCAAAGTTAAAAAATATTAGTTTGTTGTTGCCGAACGCGTTGTGCGATCAAATTTTAAAACATGAAAATTGATTCAACACGCCGCTCGTCCGCGGACAAAGTTTCTGTTGCGATGAAATTTCAATTTTCAAATTCAATAAAATCAGCCTTCAACTTTGACGGCTGTTTTTGTTGTTGACCAACATTCGTCTGCCGTAATGGATTTCGACTCCATAAAATATGAAGCTATCTATAACTGGCATCGCGCCTCGATCGACACGAGCTCAATCTGTCCAGAGGGGAAATCGAAAATAAATCGACGAATATTGATCTATTATGCCCTCGGTGGATGGACAAAATGGACCGCGATACGATGCGTGATTTCAACGGGCAGCAAATTGACAACCGTAAATCGTGTTTGTGATCGATTCCTTTGAATTGTGTGGAAGATCGTTATCTTGGCTCTCCGATCGGCAGTCATCTCTCGTCTTTTTCACTGAACGTCTAGCGCGTGTTGTTATGGTTGTTTGGGGATGCGGCAGATGCGATCGATTACGCTGCCTGGAAGAAAGAGCTTCTTGAGCGATTAGTCAGCAGTTTCGCTAAGTGATTGTGATTAATCACCTGATCGGGGGAGGACTTTTAGCTCACGTCGACTTCATCTGAATTGAAATCATTGGCCCGAGGTTGTGGGAGACATTGAAATGGATTAAGAATACTTCAGGTTCAAATTCTGAAGGTGAGACAACGATATAATTAATTGAAGAATGTACCTATTAAAAAAACATTGTCTAATGTGAAGAACAATATATCTTCGATTGAGTTCCAAACGCATAATTTAAAACCTAAGAGCAAACCTTCATATCTCCACGAAGTTATGTTTTGTCACAGATTGTTCACGAGATCGAAGATGATCTAAAGAAAACCAGACCTTCACAAATTATAACATGCATCTGCATTAAAAGCTGTCCGGCATTATCGCTTCTGATAGCCAACACTAACTTGTCATCCGCCGATGATCGCCCAATCAACCGCGTATGCGCAGATCGCTCCTGGCCCATGCGTCCATGCGCAGGAACTCAACCAACACAAAACGGAGGCTGAGGCAAGGCGACGCGACACGGCGTAAGCCGCATCTCGCAAGTAAGATGTCAAAAGGCGGAAAAACATGAAAGGCGGCTTATTTGACAAGACACGATATTAAAAACGAAAATATAAGCCCCCATTCGATGATCTGCGAGGAGTTGCGGCCTCAGTCGGTCGATCGGTTGTTTGGAACGCGCGGCCCCAAGAAAAAGATCATGGTTCAATTTCGGGCTTTCAGTTCGCGCAGTCGGAGACCCATTTCGGGTTCGATAAATATGCTCGTTTCCCGGGTCTGATGGCGTTTGATTAAAAGGGTCAGTATTGCAATCGTGAAGTCCTGAAAATGTAATTTGGATGCTAGTATGTGGGAGATTTTCGGAATCTCGGAGCCCATCGTTCTGTACAAAACCAGTAAAATGTATGATCTTTAAAAAATAAAATAAAGAAAACTCACTTAATCATAACAATAATTTGGAGAGGATTCGAATATTCGGTCGGCCGAATATCAGCCAACATTTCAAGCCAGCCGAATATTCGGCTTGTCAAATCATTTACTATTTTCAGTGATGCATGTAATTTACTAATATTCCGGAAAAGCGACTTCTTCTCCTGAAAGTTGAAGTCGGCCCTGTCACAAACGAACAATTTTGTTTTCTTCATGAGGCTCATTAGTTTAGCTTAGAGAAAAGCTCATCTTCTAATATATAAAGATGAGTTGGGCTATATATGTTTGTATATATATATATATATATATGCACCTTATACAAATCCACACCGCTTAACCGATCAGCTTGAAATTTGGTACAGTGATGAAAACGGACATGAGAAAGGTCGAGGTAATAGTTTTGAGCCCCTCCCACGTAAGAAAAGGGACCCTCCCATACAACTTACGTTTTTATTCCCACGAACCGAAAGTCATGGCACCCATTTGTCAACCGATTTTCGTTTCCTTTGGCGGGATAATTTTCACCATCACCATGGGCCAGGTATTAGAAACGACCATCCAAAGTTCACGTGTACCGGAAAGCAAATCAAAGCTTGCTAAGCATAACAAATTTGAAAGGAGAAATTTTGGCGGGTGTTTTTTCCTTCTACTGTTCAAAGCACGTGGTACCGGTGCGAGGCATTTGATTGCAATAATGAGCCTTCATTTAGGATAGAAAAAACTACTCGCCTGTTAGAAATATATTGAGAAGAACAGTGGTTGAGAATCTACGAGAATATGCAGTGTGTAAAGTATGGATACATTAGTTCGTGTTCATTATGAATTGACTTATTCAGTTGAATAACTATTTGGGCTGATAACTAATGTTCCAGCTTTTAGAACCAATCATTTTCATATATTCGGAACTTCTCATAGGGGAACAATTAATAAAACTGAGGGTTGTAAGTTCAAGGCTGCGATCTCAACACTTTGATTGCCGTGTAGGAATTTAATTTACAATAGAATTAGACAATTAAACGTTCATTTTATGCAAAAAATTAAAACGAAATCCAACGCACGAGACTTTTAATAATTTTATGTGAAAGTTTGTTGTAGTTTTGTACAATTCAATTTCATTTGTAATTTTTTTAGTTTTAATTTATTATTAATCATCGATGTGTTCAATTCTACCATCTAATTATAAGAACTTTAAAAGCACATTGAAAACATGCATAGGAAGTCTTTTATGAGGTTTCAGTGGAAATCTATTTAGAAATTTCTAAGTGCAAAATAAAACTGAAATAGGTATTACATTCTGCGGGAAGATCTTGAAAAGAGGTCGTTAACATTTGTTTACAAGCTTAATACATTGGATTTTCACTAGATAATCCATGGAAAAGATACAAAAAATTTTATCATTTGATGAAAAAAGGTAATTCAATTCAAGCTTCCTAAAAAATGGTGGGTGTAAAATAAGGTTGCCAGAATTGCCGTATCGGGACCGGACAAATCCAGCCAATTTGATCGAAAAACCGATATCCTGGCAATATCCGGGCAAACTTGGTCAAAACCGCGGAATTATTCATTAAAAATAATGAAAAATATACTTGCAATCAAACCGCATCAGCAGATTTTAAATTGTATAGCAAGCTTCCAAACACGAGTCATGATTATTTCTAAAACTTGCCATTTAAAACTTCTTTTTGAACGTAAAAATGAAAAAATTATAATATTTATAAAATCTCAGTTTAGGTTACGTTTTAAAAATGATGTGAATAAATCCGGGCTTTTTGCAATAAAATCCGGGAAACCGGGCCAGACCAGACTTTCTTCAAGTTTTGATTAAAATGTTCTAGCAAATCCGAATAAATCCAGGCCACCTGGCAACCTAAGATTGAAATGTTTTTCGTGATAGAATGGATAAGCGTAAACTTTGCTCATAATCCCAATTAAAACTTTAAGACGACTAACAAAACTTACAAAGATCACATGGCCAAACATGGTCCAATTTGTTATGATGATGAACAAAAAGCTTTCAAAATTTCAAAAAGTCGAACGACTCATTTCGATTAGTATATGTGAACCCGAGCAAGGCCGGGTAAAATAAGCTAGTATTAAATAAAAACAAGCTTGTTAAATACACATTAGGGTAATCCAAAAAAAGAGGTACACATCTCCCGGAAACAATTTTAAAGGCAAAATTTTAAAGCAAACTTTTTAAATAAGACTCCTTAATCAGACCTTAAGTGTCCATTTGACAAAATCATGCTTCGAAAAAAAGACTTTAGATTAGCTACGCAATACTCGAAAACAAATTCACTTAGTGTTCAAGAAAGCTGAAGTAAAAAACAATACGTTGCGCACAATTAGTGCGGCACAAGGTATTTTTTTAAGTTCATGTAGTGTTTTAACCGTTTTTTTTTTTTTTTTCAATTAAAGAATCGTCAAAATTGTTTAAGTAACACCAGATAAATTTTGAGAAGATGTTTGAAACGTAAACGTAATTTGTGGCACATTTTCCGGAACATGTTTACGGATATTTTTCTTTGACTTTGAATGACGGAAAACTGAAGTTTTGAAGCTGAATATTGTCAGAAAAACATATTTAAGTTACATTGAAGGGTACCTTAAACTATAAATTTTGTAATAATCTTTTAAGAAACGAGAAAGATAGAGCTGTTTCAATCAGGAATGTTTATGTGACACTCCAGAAACTCTAAATCCATAAATTTCAAGGATGGACGAGAGTTACATATGAGAATTTGAAAAAAAATATCATTTTGGAGGTCTTAAAAAACAAAATTTTATATAGTTTTTTGTTCTAAAAAAAGAAAGTAATAATGAGAGTAGTGTGTTTTTGACAATCAAAAAGATTTTCTGTTCAATTATATCCATTTTCAATTTAAAGCAATGAATTAATTTTGCAGGAACTGATAAGGTGAAAAAATCAAGTTTAAAATTTTAAAACCTCAACATTTTAAGGACTAAATGAGAGGTGTGTCGGTTTTTAATACAAACTTTGTGTTCCACTTTACAGGATTACTCAAAACCAAATTATACATATGTGAAATTATATTATTATAGATTGAAACACGATACTCTGAATATTTTAAGAATTTCAGATTATCACATTTCTTTCTAAAATAAAGCACGTTGTTTGGTGGTTTTTGTAGTCTGTCTCCGACAGTATTAATTCCGTTTATTGACGGGAAACTGTCCTCGACAGGACTCAACTGTAAAATGTTTATTTCAAATTTAGAATTCTGACAATGCATATGGATATCGAGTTTTACTACTTACAAATAGTTCCCCTTAGCTATTGCCTGTATCTAGCGAGTGCTACGTCGGATTACAGAGGCTAATATCTGAACAAATTTCCTTTAATTAGTTTGAGACAACACTTTACTAGGAAATAAACTTACTTGGGACAAATCGGATCGCCTAATTTTTGTCCGGAAGCTCTAACGCAAATGCGTTGCCTTTTTAAGCTGATGAATCGCAGATTCCTAAGAAAACCAACGCATGAATACAATGCAATTGAATGATTATACAAGAGGAACTTACTCTTAGAGAAGAATATCCAGGCTAGTCTGGTGATTACGATTTAACTCAACTTAAATGCGATTCAATTTAAAGGATTGAAAAACGCTCGAACACGTTACCACGAGTTTCCGAAATACAATAATTTTCCGTTATTTTTTCACCTGACGTTTACCGCTTTTTCCCTACACGCTCAAACTGAAACCCAATCTGTGGGTTATAATCCCACGCAACACCCCCGCCCGTAACACCTAACGCTAGTAGGTTTTACCTGTCACATCTAGATCTAACAATGCTACCTTGGCAACACCTCGCTGTAATATATCTGAGCTAGTTTCTACGTCTACTCTCTTAACTTGCCCATCAGATCCTGGATAAGTCCGGCTTACACGCCCTCGTAACCATCCGTTCCTCACGGTCTCGTCCACGATTACAACAAGGTCTCCTTCCTGCAACGGTCGAACATCATGGTACCATTTGGTCCGCCTTGCTATCGTTGGTAGATAGCCCTCGATCCAGCGTTTCCTAAATTGATTCAAAATTTCTTCCATCGTTCTCCAATTAGCTTTCAGGTTACTCGTCGAACCCATTTCCACCTTCGGTGCACAGGAACCACTCGATGTCATAAGCAGGAAACAATTAGGAGTAAGTACAGGATCATTCGGAGAGTCCAGCGGCACAAATGTTATGGTACTCTCAGTTCTATTTTTGGTTCGACAGCGATGGTAAAAATGAAACAAATATGGCTATGTGCTTGACGAGCTTGTCGAATTGTGAGAAGGTAGTGTATGGGATAAGGGGTTGATCTATTTCACGATGCACACACATCTTCTTAACCTCTTCGGTTGGTTCCGGCAGATTCAACTTACGTGATGGCCATTCGGATTCTGGTAGGTATAAAAATTTGGGCCCATTGAACCACTGGTTGTCCGGATCGAGATTGGGACCACTGCCCCACTTTGTTGCAGCATCCGCAACGTTCAGCTTTGACGCTATCCAGCGCCACTCGTCGACTTGAATTTTTGATAAAATTTCACCAACTCTGAATTCTACATACTGCCGGTACTTTCGTGGGTCGGCTTGAAGCCACGAAATCACTACAGATGAATCGGTCCAAAAATATCGCTTGCATATCTTCAACCGGTGACTGTCCACAATGGACTCCATTAGTCGCGCTCCAATGACTGCACCATTCAACTCGTTCCGAGGAATCAACTGTGGTCGAAGTGAGGTAACTTTCGCCTTCGAAGCTACTAGACAGCATCTCGGTGATCCTCGATCGACGATTCTAAAAAATGCTACGCAAGCGTAAGCTGTCTCGCTTGCATCTGGGAAGATGTGCAGTTGCAGAGAATCATAGCTAATAGGATCGTAGTTCGGGAAATAACATCTTGGAATCGTCACCTCCGCTAAGTCGGGAAGCACTCCTATCCAGCGCTTCCAGTTTTCGAAATCCGTCAACCGGATAGACTCGTCCCAATTAACACCTGACCTCCATATATCCTGCATGAGGATTTTTCCGTGGATGGTGAAGGCTGCGATTATTCCCAGGGGGTAAAAAAGGCTCATTACCACCTGAAGAACTTGACGTTTGGTGGGAATGATGTGTCCGGTTAGAAGTGTCTGAAGATCATCACGAAATACATTTTCAAATACGAAGACATCTGGGCTTGGCCGCCAAACCATCCCAAGAACTCGCTCCGTTGCTGTCATTCTATCCACAGAAAAACGTTTCGTAGAGTTTTCGCTTTCGTTGCTGATCTTTCGAAGAACTTCGATGGAATTCGATTGCCACGTCGGGATTTGGAAGAAAGCTGCACAATTTATTGTGGCCACTCCTTGCGCAATTTCGACAGCTTCTCTCGCTGAATCTCTGCTATCGAGAAAGTCGTCGACATACGTGCCTTCTACGATGGCGGCTGCTGCTTCTGGATAACGGTCACGATGTTCGGAAGCGTTCAGACTCTTCGTATATTGAGCGGAACATTTTTCCGTTTCGTTTGCATTTTTACATCTCTTCGGGCACGTTGATCTTCGCTGGTTTCTGGCGGAGCATGTTCGGCAATGCGCATACTAGGTGCGGCTGCTAGGTTCCCTCTGGCAAGATCGTGCAATTCGTCGTCTTTGTTGCACTTGCATGTATGGACCATGGTTCGGGCGAGATTATTCGTAGCACTCTGTCCACCGAAGATAACCCAGCCTAATCTCGTCTTTGTTGCCACGGGTTCACCAGCACTTTGCTCTCTTCTATTCAGCGTTAACTTCAGTCTTACATGGTCGACTCCAATCAATATTTTGGGAGTAACATCGGTATAGCTGCAAATCGGTAAACCACGAAGATGGGGGAAATCTTTTGCCAATTGGTCGTAGTTCAACGACTGCTTCGGTAATCTCAAATCTGGAACGGTGCGCTCATTTGTCAGGGCATGTCTTTCTTCACTTTTCGGCTTGGATATCGTCAGCTGCACGACACGAGAATAATCTTCATTCCGTGTTACGCTACCTGTATGCATAGAGGTCTTTCTACTCCGTCTAGGCCCAGTTCATCGGCGACTTTGCTTTCGATGAGAGTCAAGTCGGACCCATCATCGAGGAATGCGTGGACCAATAAAGACTTGCCGTTCCCATGTAGCATAACCGGTACGATTTTGAAGAGCGTAGAATTTTGTTTGTGTCGATGAGTTGTTACAATTCCGGATGCACCATACGAGGTGGATGGCGATGGCTTACAATGGAGCAACATATGGTGCATTTCCTGAAAACCGTCCACACCACAGGGTTGTCTCGTTCGACACGGCCACTTGCCGTGTGGTGCCAAGCATCGTCGACACAGTTGTTTCTCCTGCACTACTTTCAGACGATCGTCCAACGAAGATTTCTTGAATCTCTCGCAATCGCGGACCCTGTGACCCTTCCTATCGCACGCTAAACAGGGTATAGGATCTCCTTTCTGCTTCGGCAAAGTGTTCTTCGTTTTCGAGAAAACCTCCTGATGCGTATTGAGAAAACCTGTCTCTTTTTCTTTGCTGGTTCCTCTTCGAATTTGACCATCCATTGCAAGGTCGCCTGGTGGAATGACTTTGCAGGCAGCTGTTCTGAGCGATGACACATAATTGCAGAAATCCCTTAGCGACGGCTCCGGAACGTTTTCTAGGAGTTTTCCCCACTCAAGGCGTAAACTTGGAGGCAATTTAAATCCGGTTGAATCCCAACCCGTTAACCCTAAGTTGGCGTTAGTGTGATGTTGCCAAAATTCCAGGGAAGCCGATAAGATCAGACTTCGTTTAACCCTGGAGGAAGGTATATACGTTTTTACCCTTATATGCTTTGCTGACATATCTCTGCTCCTCTTTACACTGCATTACCTTTAAGGGAAATATCTTTTCGAGAATATGTATTTCTCGAAAATTAGGCCGTTTTTTAGGACTGCTGAATTACTGTACGATGTACTTAACTATACATCCTTTAAAGAAATGTTCTTCGAGCTCTAATCAGGATCAGATAAACGGTACTTCCTGATACTATCGGTATAGTTGCAATGCATTCCTTTACTGGCTATATGTCATTCTGTTCACCTAACTATTTTGTCATAAATATCGATTTTTTTTTCGAAACCACTCGATTTCGTCACTCACTCCAATTTTTTTTAAAACGCATCATGGGGGTTTACTGCTTGTACTGAACCATATTTTTTTTCTCTGTAAAATCAACACCTCAATAGCTTTCTGAAGACACCTTGGGATAGAGTTCATGAAAAAATTCAACGATTTTAGTATGATTTTAGCAAATTTGTTACCTTTTTTTCTGTGCTGAAGTTCTAAAATTGCTGCCCTGTACAGGAACATTAGCATACATTACTAATTCCAATAAATGTTCTCAATATCGTTAAATGAGGTAACATTGATCACCGGAATAACTTTAATCACCATGAATTTTTTCCACACAATTCTAAAGTTAAAATATCACAAAACTGTTTAAAAACCCATAAGTTGCGTTTAAAAATGGAAAAAATTGGTATGTTTTTAAAAAATTTTAATATATAAATAATAATGTAATTTCAAAATCCTGAAATAACTATTTTTTCGATGCTTACAAACAAACACCTTTCCTGATGAAACCAAAACGTTAAGAAGCAGCAGGTTGATTTATGTGGAGTTTAACTTTTTTCCTTAGTAAATGTATTGTTTTATGGTGTAGTTTTTGTTGTATTTTGAGGTAAATTTTTTATATTTAAAAAAAAGGGTCAATTTCCAAGAGTAATCTATTTTAGGACAAAAAGCTAGACACCATATCAAATGGTAAAGTTTGAAAGTAAAATTAAAGGGGAATAGTGCGAGAATCTATGGAATTGAATGAAAGCAAAATTTAAAACTTTTGTAGTTTTAATTTTATAATTAATTTTAAAAAATTTAGCCCTTTAATTTATGCAGCATTATTATCCATCTTTCGATTTTAATTGTTGTTCGGCCTTAAGACATTAAGGACAACGATGTTGTTTTTTTATCGCGAAGAAATCTAAACCAAGAAACGCCAAAATTCAGCATTGTCTATCTCAGAATTCATCGGACCAAAATTTACAAACTTAGTATCTGTTAGCGAGGCAGGAATCAAAGGTCGATGAAAACTGGTTTTGACAGTGTATTACTTCAAAATCTAAAATATATAAAAATGATTGATAATTGTTGTTTTTCAGTTCTTTGTAACTATCTCACATTCAGTTCACGACTAGAACACATATCTCAAACCTCCGCTAACAGTGCAAAGTTCGGAACCCTGACGCCTGATACCTGATAGAAATGCTTTTAGATATTCGTATTACAACATGGAGGGTTCAAAGTAATTACCACACTTTGTTATTGGTCGTACTGGAATTCTCCAGCCACCGGTGTAACAATCTGCGTATGACGCGCGCCTATCAGATATAGGTTAGGATTTGAAATTCAATGAGTTTAAGTTTAAGCTTACAAACCTCCAACAAAACTATGGCTGTAACTATAATTATAAATTCACTGCGCTCGATCCATAA